>NC_081562.1:87420602-87489858 GCF_022355385.1 Mustela nigripes | reverse complement strand
TGTGTGTGTGTGTGTGTGTGTGTGTGTGTGTGCTCGCGAGCCTATGGGGACTGTCAGGGAGGCAGACACATTAGACACAGATTTTCCATACTTTTAGGAGATTATTAAGAGCAACAGTAGGAGTCATGCAGGTAAAAGGGGTATGGACCTGGAGCTGGGGTGAGAGGCACAGGGTAGAAGGGTGCTCTAGGTAGCAAGAATATCAGCACAAGAGAAGGGAAGTGTGGCACAGCTAAGTATGCCAAACAGCTTAGCATCCTTATAATTCCACTCTTAAGGACAAGAGTGGTGGGAGTGGGAGCTGGGGAGTTGGGTTGAGGCCAGGCTGTGGAGGACCATGGCTTGACCCATTGTCCAGTTTTTTGGGGCTTGGGGTTTGTGCTCTAAGACTAGACAAGCTCAGACTGAGGCATGTCTGAGAGAACAAGCTCTGGATGAGAGGAAGAGGGAACTCTGGGCCACCTGCTTTCAGGGTGTGGCCTTTAGGTTCAGGTTGTGTTTTGGACTCACGTCGGGAGCTTCAAACAACTGTAATGCTAAGCCTTGTTACTGCTCTGCCTCCTTTCCTGCTCTTCTCTACTATGAGGTATTGTTCCAGGACCTAAGAGGCTTGTCATCACTCCATTGTCTCCTGGCAAAAGCGTTTTCCTCCTACTGATATCCATTCCTTCAGTATTTGCTGTGTACCTTCCATATGCTGGGGGCTGTCAACACTGAATCTGAACTTAAGTAGTATTCCATGGTCACCTTATTTCCCACTGTGATCACATCCTCTGCTTTATGTCCAACTGATTCCCTTGAAGTCTGCAGCAGAGACAGTGAGAGCCCTGCTTTTCAAATCATTGCATGGAAAAAGAAATCTAAGTTTCTTGTTAACTTTTTCTTCCCTGGGTTAAATGATCACTTGACATTTCTCCCCTCCTTCCCTTTTAGCTTTTGTTTCAGGCAATTTATTTCATAACTTCATAAGTGGTTTTTGGAATCTCCTGCTGAGGACAAGATGTGGTTTCTGCTGTAGACAACCTGCAGTTTCAGGAGCACGCTGGACAAATATGACTCAGCACCCACACGGTGGAGAGCTCCTATTGTGCAGGAAGAAGCTTACAGATAAACGATTATTGAGGGAGAGCATCTCTCTCAGTTTTCTTATCTCATTTCTCTTCTCTGTAAGTGTACTGTTCCTTCAGTTCATTCTCACTGCAGGATGTGGAAGTGAATTATTTAAAACTGGGAGGCAAGTGCCTGTCCTAGAAGTTTAGGAAGAGGAAGCCGGTCTCAACACCTTCTCCCTTGGCCCCATAACTGAATCTCTACACAGCACTCAGACTCATCTTTCTAAAAGTCAGCTCATGTCTTGCCTTTGCTGAAACACTTCAGAGACTTCTCCTCTCAGAGTAAAAGCTGGCCTTACTCAGTGTCTCAAAGCCTCGTTGACTTGTCTCCCATCCCAGCTGCCTCAGACCTCACTGTGCTCTTCTTCCCTCACTCTGCTTCAGCTGTGCTAGACCCATACCGTTCCTCACATGGTCCTCACACTCCTGCCTCAGGGCCTTTGCATTTGTGGTTCCCTCTGCCAGGATGTTCTTTACTCACATGATTGAATGTAGATTCTTAGCTCAGGTCCCCTTAGACCACCCTCTGAGATAGCACCCCTGGTCATGTCTACTCCCCTCTCCTGCTGCATTTATTTGGTAGTTCCTTTCACAGCCTGAAAAATATATATTTATTTCTTTATTGTCTGTCTCCTACTGGCACAGGGACTCTAGAAGACTAGGGATGTCATCTTTTTTTTTTTCCACTATTGCATTCCCAGTGCCTAGAACAGTGCTTGGTAAATAGTAAGTGCTCAATAAATATTCATTTCATGAATATAGAGAGTGTGGGAAGGCTGAGCAGGGCTGATGTTTTGCATCTGTGGAAGAAGGACATTAAGTCAAGAATATGATGGAGAGTTGGGCCTGGCTGGCTCAGTCCAGGATCTCAGGATCTTGGGATCAAGCCTTGGGTTGGGCTATGTGCTCACTGGGGAGTCTGCTTGAGGATTCTCTCTCTCCCTTTGCCCCTCCTCCTGCTTGTGCTTTCTCCCTCTCTCAAATAAATAAATAAAATATTAAAAAAAAAGAATTCAAACCCCTCAGATTATTTTTCAGAGTCCATCTGAGGGGTTTGAAGTGGCGGAGGGGGGTGGGAGGTTGGGGTACCAGGTGGTGGGTATTACAGAGGGCATGGATTACATGGAGCACTGGGTGTGGTGAAAAAATAATGAATACTATTATGCTGAAAATAAAAAAAAAATATGCCAGGGAAATATAAACATAAAGAAAGAAAAAAAAAGATTGATGCAGAAAATGGGTGGTTGGGTCACACTGGAGCAATTAATTCACTTAATTAACCTGTGATTATTCTAGAGCAACAGAAGTACCCATGTTAGTGCTCATTCTCATGTGAGAACAGGAACACATCCCAGAGTGGCACAAAATGGCAAATACAAAATAATAGTGAACGTTTTCTGGGTATTCAGGATGTCTAGGTACCATCCTTAGTGTTTACCATGCATTATTTAATTCAATTCTCACAACAGCTAAGGAAGATTAAGCTGCTATTACTTTATCTTACAGATGAGGAAGCTAAGGCTTGGATAGGTTTGGTAATTCGCCCAAGAATACAAGCAAATGAGAGGCAGAGCCAGGATTCAAGCCCAGGACTACCTGGCTTACCTGGGGGAAAGCCTGTAGCTTTCCCCCAGGCAGGATCCATGTGAGCCAACAGATGAAGAAGGAGACAGAACCTATACTTGCATTGAAAGAAGCATAGCGTCCACATCACAGACAGTAAGGATCCTTCTAGCAGTTTTGTCACACATTACATCACCTCTGAGTATTATACCTTAATGAGGCACCGAGATTTTAAGAGTTTCATTCACAAAATAGAGTGAAGAGTGCTGGAAACTGCGAGAAGCAGCTGGGTATATTGAACCCAGTTGAGAACAGCTTCTGGAAATTCAACAGTATTTTCTTATGTCAGAATAGGTGTCCTACAGAAACCAGGGAGGTTTGTGAGTGTTGCTCTGGAAGGCCAGATGAAAGCAAAGTCATGTCAGTTCAGGTCACATCCATTAAAGGCCTGCCAGGACCAAATGCTGATGGACACAAAGGCAGGGAAGATGGCAGTGCCGGCACTCAGAGGACACAGCCTGGCAGGGAACTTCACCTGGGAACAGCGAGATCTGTCTAAGGGACAGAGCTGTCCAACAGTGGAAGAGTTGGAAGGAGTTTGAGCCCTGAGGCTAAAGGTCTCAAGGGGCTGTTGTGTTAATTGCCAGGGTTCCAAGCATCCAAATGTGCACACATGTTTGTAGACTGAATAAATCGTATGTTTTTCATGCATGTGTATTACCATTTTGAAATGCATGTCAAACAGTAAGTCACTGTTTTACAGTGTATAAAATCAGTTTTTTATTTAAAAGCATTGTTGAGTTCACAGTAATTTTATTTAAAAGCATTGTTGAGTTCACAGTAAAAGTGTATGTTCTCCAATAATACTGAGAGTACAAATTTTTTTTTAAAGATTTTATTTATTTATTTGACAGACAGAGATCACAAATAGGCAGGGAGGCGGGCAGAGAGAGAGAGGAGGAAACAGGTTCCCTGCTGAGCAGAGAGCCCGATGCGTGACTCGATCGCAGGACCCTGGGATCATGACCTGAGCCGAAGGCAGAGGCCCTAACCCACTGAGCCACCTAGGTGCCCTGAAAGTACAAATTCTTTTTTTTTTTTTTTAAAGATTTTATTTATTTATTTGACAGAGAGAGATTACAAGTAGGCAGAGAGAGAGAGAGGAGGAAGCAGGCTCCCTGCTGAGCAGAGAGCCTGATGCGGGACTCGATCCCAGGACCCTGAGATCATGACCTGAGCCGAAGGCAGCGGCTTAACCCACTGAGCCACCCAGGCACCCCCAAATTCTAATCTATATGAATGTCAATATAGGTTTTTGATGTGAAAAGGGGCCTTCAGATCTGGACAGGGGTGGGAGCCAAAGTGGCATCATGGTCAGGTGGGTGAGACCCTTGTAGACCCTGACTTCATTGATCCCACAAAGAGGTGGCCTCCTGCTGGAGCAGAGGGTACTGAAGCTAGATCCAAGAACTTCCTCAGTTTAGGGTGGTGCCTTGATGGCCTGGATATGCCAGAAGTTTGGATAAATAGCCTTCCATGGCGATCCTGAAGAGCAGGAGAGGCTTCGTGGAAAGACAGGGGACTGCCTCGAGGCAGAGCAGTACACTGGCCAGCCTCCTGGTTGCAGCGTCCTATGAGGCTGATTTTATACACTGTAAAACAGTGACTCACTCATTTATCTAGGGAGAAGAGCTTAGGATGCTTAATTAAGCTTCAAATAATCCAGATGTACAGGGTGAGTGTAAGTCAACTGTGTTTTTTCCAAATATTTATTGGGTCTTGCCAATCCAGAGGGCTGGGCAGGACCATCATGAATTTCAACCCAGGGTTGCTTCCTCCACTTCCATCACCTGTATCACTGAGGACTCTTCAGTCGAATCAATGTTCTAGTCCTGCTAATACATTTCTAGTTCCTGGTTGGCTTCCTGTTCCCTCATGGGCAATGCCTGCTCTGAAATTGTGGCAGCAGAACAAGAATAGATTAAGCCCTTCCTTCTACTCCTTCTGCTACTGTCTGGAAAGGTCCCAGCTCTAGAACTAGGTGAAAACAATGGTGGGTTGTGACTTTGCTTCTCAAAGATTCTTCTTCAAGCTAATTCCCCCCAGAGGAATAGCAAGTATGGCTTAGAATCAGTGGGCTCTGGCCATGGCTGGAATCTCCCCCAGTTCGGGGACAGTTGGGTACCTTGATTCACTGTGGGTTTATGAATCCTAGGGATTCATACCCTAGACTTCAGGGCCCACACCCAGCCACACAACAACCTCGTTCTGTCAGGCAGGCCCTCCATCCTATTCCACCCTCCAGTGCCTTTCTTCTCTAGCCAGGGCTACCTCATCCCTGTATTGGTCAGGGCTCATTCCTGCAAATATGAACATCCATTCTGTCAAATGTAAATGAAAAATAGTGCATTAAGGGACATCGTTGCCCCCGGCATCTCTGGGAGTTGGGTAGCCTAGAGTCATGCTCAGCCACACCTGGGGGCTGCTCTCCTGACAACGACGTGGCCATTGCTGTTGTGCCCATGATGTTTGGGGCAAGGTGACAACATCCCACCTCTGCCCATGGAGGCCCAGATGTGTCTGTCATTGCACTCTCTAGGAAGCCCAATTGCTTTGTCTGTCCATGGCTATCTCCTTACATCATCTATATCAGAGTCTGAGTCTCACAAGGGTCTACCTCATTGGAAGAATCTAGCCCAGAGGCCTGGCCTTCAGCTGTAAAGGAGTCTGGGAACATCTTTTCTGGATTTTGCCCTAGGAAGGTGGGAATCACAATGTGGGAAATAGCCAAAATGTAGGAATCGTGTTCACGATGTTGTGTAGCCACAAATGACAAAAGTCTGCCATGGTCATCACTTTCTGAATCCAACTATGCTCGTTTTCAACACTGAGACTTGGCTCATGACCACCCAGGTTGAAATGCTTTTCCTTGTCTCTAATCCTGCCCTTCTCAGAAGTTTTGGCCCACGTCTCTTCATGAAGCTTTCCTGTATGATTCCTTGTTTTTCCAACTGTCCACGCCCTCACAGCACCCACTACACAACAAACAGTTTTACAGTCTTGCTTGGTTTGGCTTGTCTAGACTGTGAACTCTTTGGAAACGATTCTAACACATGGCAACTGAGAGAGTCAAGGCTCAGAAAACACTCTTCATATTTGCTCACTGGTTTTTCTGTGGAAGGCTGACAGTTGAGGCCCCGCTTCCCCTCATCCTAAGTCATGGAGTTTGATACGGCTTCTATCTATCCAGCCCCAAGCTGTGCTCCCATTCCCTGTGGGGGGGGGGGATGTTACGTGGATAAATGCAAATGGAATAATCATTTTATGGAATTGATTCTTTTGACAGGCAAGAAAGCTGACAAGAATAGTTAACAATGAGAGTGAACATGGCCTGAACTCAGGGGGTATGCTAGGTAACTTTCCAGGCATGACAATGACCTTATGAGAAACATATCATTAATAACTGAATCTTATAGACAAGGAAACTGAGGCCTCGAGAGGTTAAACCTTGCTCAGGGAGGTGCAGTGACAACACTGAGATTTAAAAACTGGGTCTGTGTACACCTGAACTACCATGATGTATGTCAGTTAGATTTCCATTAAAAAAATTTGAAAAAACTGGGTCCATTTGGCTCTAAAGTACTTGGTTTTTAATACTAAGAAAAATAAATATGGCCCAATTTTTGTGGCACATTTTTTAAAAGATTTATTTATTTATTTTAGAGAAAAGGAAAGAGAGAGAGTGAGAGAGAGAGAAAGTGTGGGGTGGGGAGGGGCGGAGGGAGAAGGAGAGAGAGAATCTTAAGCAGACTCCATACTGAGTGCCGAGCCCGAAATTGGACTCCATCTCACGACCCTGAAGTCAGGACCTGAGATCAAGACCAGAGCTGAAATCAAGAGTCAGATGCTTAATGGATTGAGCCACCCAGGCGCCCCTGCGAAATATTTTTTGACACACTTGACAGATCCCACTCATCTAGCTCTGTTCCTGTGAGATTCAGAGGGGCCGAGGTGATTGCCATCTTCAATGGTTAATGATGCTGAAACCCAGAGGATCTAAACAGCTTTGGTCATGTTTAGTCATGGGGTGGGGCTGGCCCAGCTCTGGGTTTGGTTCATTCTTTAAAGTGTGGTTCTTCTGAGGGAGAAAAGTGAAGGAGGGTGGCTATTGGTGGCCACCGTCTCGGCCTTGGGCCAATTTCACATGTCATGAAGTCTGGGCCAGTGGCTGGGGAAGGTCAGAGTTTCAGTTTAGACTTGCTAGGGAGGGGATCCCAGTACAAGGCAAGAGGCAGATTGTAGGATCTCAAATACCCAGTCAACTTCAAGCCGACTCTGGGACTTTATTTATTTATTTAAAATTTTATTTATTTATTTGAGAGCAAGTGAGCAAGTGAGCTGGAGAGAGAGAGAAAGAGAGAGAGAGAGAGAGAGAGAGAGAGAGCACATGAGGAGGGGCAGGCTGAGGGAGAGAGAGAAGCAGACTCCCCTCTGAGCAGGGATCCCAGCTCGGGAGTTCCATCTCAGGACCCTGGGATCCTGACCCCAGCGGAAGGCAGACATTTAACCAACTGAGCCATCCAGGTGCCCCTGATTGATTCTTTTTAAATTAAAATATAATAGACAGACAAAATTACATTAGTTTCAGTGTGCAAGTAGTGATTCTAAAATTACGTACATTATAAAATGCTCACCAGGTGTCTGTCACAATGCAAAGTTACTACAATACCATTGACTATATTCCCTATGCAGTACTTAACATTCCTGAGATTTATTTATTTTTTAAATAAATATTTTATAAACTGAAAGTTTGTGTCTCTTAATCCCCTTCATCTATTTTGCCCATCCCCCCACCCCTCTGATGGAGTGATTCTCAATTGGTTGGTTCCTGAACTGTGATTCCACAACATTTTTTCTACTGGAAAGGAGGAGGCATTCATTGTGCATGTATATCTGCACACCAGATTTGAGAGGTCTGGATTCCTCATGCTAAGATAATCTCAATTAGTTTAGGTTACCTCATGTCATGGGATTTGAACCTACTTTTGACCGGTTTTATTTGGTTGTAATTCAGTAAAGCCTTAATTTATTCATGAATTTATCAGTTGATTAATTGATTGATTCATTCAACCAAACAACTTTTATGAGCATCTATCATTGGCAAAGCACAGTGCTAAGAAGCAAGGGATCCAGTACGTTAAGAAGATCGTAAACTCCTGGAAAGCTTATGACTTCATTCTCAGGAAGGGGCCAAGATGATGGGTAGCCTGTGAATAACAAATGGCAGAGAAGGACAGAATGCGAGAACCAGGTCACAGAAGAAAATTTCATTTCCTCTGTGCTTGGGCCATTCCCAGCCCCACCCAGCCCTGATCAACCCCCTGTCCTTTCCTCCCTTCTCATTGAGCCAGCTTCTGCGGGCTCTGCACAAGCCACACCCTTAGCAGGGCCTAACGTGTGGCAGAGAGAACGAAAAAAGACCTGTCCTGGAGAGATAAGCGGCTAATTTGGCAGGAAGGCTTTCCTCTTGGACAAGCCAAGTCCAGTCCTAAGCCTCTGAAAAACACCAGGCTGGCAAGTTCTCAGGCTTTCAGAGTCAGACACGTATGGCTGTGCTATGGCACTGCTGGTCCGGCTTCCCGAGGCTGGGGGTGGGTCTGGATACTGAGGCTACAGACTCCTGGGAGCATAGTCCCTTCTGAGAATGGTCCCTGTGTGTCCTGTTCACCACAGAGAATCTGTACCTTGCACTGTGCCTAGCACGAGTTAGAAAATCAGTAATTACTTGGTGAACAGGTGGTAGAATTGATATTTGAATTTCCTGTCCTCTGGGACTTGGGCTGAAACCAGAGAAGTGGCAAAAATGTGGGAAGCAGGAAAGGAAGCTTTCGAGATCCGCCAAGATATGGAATAATGTACAGTTTCTCCGGGAAATTTCAAAGCAAGCAAGCAAACAAACAAACATTTCTCATGTTGAATTTTGCTGATGTCTCATCAAAGTGCATAGGTGCTAACTGCCCTTTTTCTTGGAAGACCGTCACAAACCCAAATGCCATTGCCTCCTGACCTGCACCATGGGATAGGAGGAAGATTTGTCATGGCTCTGAGCTCTGTTTCCAGAAAGGGAGGAAGAGAGGTCATCATTTCATTCCCAAACCCAGCACCGAGCTGGGCACCCAGTGGGCATTCGATGGCCATGTGTTGGCTGTGGAGTGAACTGAATCATCCCTTCTGTCGAGATCCTTGCACTGAGTCTGGGTGGGCTTCACTGTTTCCACTACCCAGACAACCAGAACCTCCTGAACCCACCTTCCAGTCCAGTTGTTCCACAGCGGAAGGCAGAGAGATGGCCGCTGAGCACCTGGCAGGGATGAGTGTGCCTCCTGGGTCTTGTCAGACAAAGCTAGGAGGTGGCCATGCCCAAGCATGGGGCACGCCAGGCGCCACCCCCTGCCAGGTAAGCCTGCCACCTTAGCATTTTTACCATTTCAGATTATTTTCAAGGTGTGTTTAGTAGCCTGGAACAAACTTATTGCCTTGGAGGCAAACCCCACCCATAACTGTTTGGGATTAATTATCTCTCCTTGGTTTGAGCCCAGCTACCTCCTTGAGGTATATAAAGGGATTTATTCTGCACAAGTCTTCAGTTCCCTTCCCTCTTCCTCTGACTCTCAGTGTCCTGCTTAACTCTTGTGCTCTTCCTTCATCAAGCCCTCTCACCATGAACAGACAAGTCTGCAAGACATCTGGTGGCGGCAGCCAGGGATTCTCGGGCCGCTCTGCCGTGGTCTCCGGCAGCAGCAGGATGAGCTGTGTGGCCCGCTCTGGGGGAACTGGCGGAGGGGCCTGTGGGTTCCGGGCCGGAGCAGGCGGTTTTGGCAGTCGAAGCCTCTACAGCCTGGGTGGCAACAAGAGCATCTCCATCAGTGTGGCTGGTGGCTCCCGGGCTGGTGGCTTTGGGGGAGGGCGTAGCAGCTGTGGCAGTGGCTTTGGGGGTGGCTATGGAGGTGGCTTTGGTGGTGGCTTTGGTGGTGGCAGAGGAATGGGAGGTGGCTTTGGAGGAGCTGGTGGCTTAGGAGGGGCTGGTGGCTTTGGAGGGGCTGGTGGCTTAGGAGGGCTTGGTGGCTTTGGAGGAGTTGGTGGCTTTGGAGGAGCTGGTGGCTTAGGAGGGGCAGGTGGTTTTGGTGGGCCTGGTGGCTTTGGTGGGCCTGGTGGCTTTGGTCCTGGTGGCTTCCCTGGAGGAATCCAGGAAGTGACCATAAACCAGAGCCTCCTGCAGCCCCTCAATGTGGAGATCGACCCCCAAATTGGGCAAGTAAAGACCCAGGAGCGGGAGCAGATCAAGACCCTCAACAACAAGTTTGCTTCCTTCATCGACAAGGTGATGAAGTTTGGACTGGGCCCCCATTTCTGGGCTGGGACTTTGAGTTTGACTTCTAGACGGTGTTTAGGATCAATATTGGATGAGCCAGGCTGTAGGGGGATGGTTAGGCAGAGCTCTACGGTCTGGGAAGACGTTCAAGGCTGATGAGTTTGCCTACATGGTCCCTTGTGTAGGGAAGACAATGGGCTCCTCTTTGGACCTGGACATCTGCAAGTCCTGCTTCTCTAGCTCCCTGCTCTAGTCTCCTGACTGTTGCCTTATTTAGGCCTAGGCTGCAGCACTGGCAACACACAGCAAGAGCCACGACTCCTGGCAGGGCAGCGTCTGACCCAGGACTGGGCATTTTTTGGACATGAGCTACCCTTTGAGGTTTTCTGGGAGGCCTGCTCCCTCCTTGCCCCTGTGCCAGACAAAGGAGGTGGATGCCCTAAAGAAGGGATTAAAGAGGCTTACCTGGAACCTTAGTCCCAACAGGTCTGCAGAGAAGCTGGGAGTGAGTCTGTATCCCTAAATTGACCTGGTCTGGAAGAGAGGGGTGCTTGGTACCCTCCAGATCAGGGTAGCTTACACTGATGGGATCCTTCCTGCCATGCTGATTATGGCATTCCAATCAGTATCAGTTCCCAGTGATTCACATCCCTTGAAGGGCTGAGTGTCAGCAGAGTTTTAGGTAGAAGCTGTGCTGCTGAGTTCAAGTACATTTCTGCAGAGCACACTGTTTGGGCTAGAGTCCTGAAGTCCCCTGGTGATGCAGAGCAGTCATCTTTAAAACTCTGCTTCCAGACAAGGGTTACTTCCAGTTGTCCCACGTATTTCTCCTCCTTCTAGAACTTTCCAAACCATGCTGCATCTTTAGTGGCCCAAATCAAGCAGTCATCTGCCCATAGCCTCTCCAACTACAGTAGGGACCTAACTTCACATTCTTTCTAGGCCTTTGTGCTGGGGGATGGGAGATTCAGACACTTAATCTTATCTGAACTACTGGTGGTTCAGAACTTCCTCCACACCGTGCCTCTGCCACTAGTGTTGCCTGATGCGGCTTCCTCCTGATGCAGGTGCGGTTCCTGGAGCAGCAGAACAAGGTCCTGGAGACCAAGTGGAACCTGCTCCAGCAGCAGGGCACAAATTCCATGACCGGCACCAATAACCTGGAGCCCCTCTTTGAGACTTATATCAGCAACCAGCGGAGCTACCTGGACAGCATCCTGGGGGAGAGGGGCCGCCTGGACTCAGAGTTGAGGAACATGCAGGACCTAGTGGAGGACTTCAAGAAGAAGTGAGTGACAGATGCATGAATGGGAAGTTGCCATGGGCAACCAGGTTTCGAGGCCCAGCTCTTCCAGCACTCTTTCTGTCCACCTTCTCCCCACCCCCCTAGACTGTCTTCCTCTCCTTACCTTTACAGAGGGCAGTTTGGTTCATTGGGCTCCCTGCTCACCCTCGTTCCCCAAGGACAAGGGAAGTTATGGCAAGTGGCATGAGTGTAGGCTTGAGGAAGCACTTCCTCATGGTCCATGTTGGGGAAGATTCTGGTTCTAGGATCTGAAGAAATGCTGGGACAACTCATGATGTGCTGACCAACCGTCCCAGTTTCCCTGGCACAGAGAGGCTTCCCAGGATGTGGGACTTTCAGTGCTAGAACAAGGCCAGTGTGCTGGGGCAAACTGGAACGGCCGGTCCCCCTAACGAAGAGGGGGATGGTAAGGAGGATGTGTTCTTCTGAGAGGGGCTGCTGAGGGACAGGGATGGAGAGATGAACTTTCAGTTTCAGACGAAAGTGGTGTGTATGACTACCTCAAAACCCAAACTCAGCTATTTCTTTTTAATCCTTACAGGTATGAGGATGAAATCAATAAACGTACAGCTGCTGAGAATGAATTTGTGACCCTGAAGAAGGTAAGGGCTGTGTGTGAGGTTCCTGGGGCTTGTGGGCTCAGGTTTCCAGCTGAGCTGGGAAATCTTCTTACTCCACTGCCATGGAGCTGCCAAATTCAGGCACTTAGAGCAAAAAAGAGAAGCCAGGTTCTTTGTAGTCTGGAAAGATCCCTGAAAGAGTTAGTTTGTTTGTTTTCCATTTTGAATCATCCCAGTGGGATTTGAGTTACTCCTTCACGTGCAGACCAGCCTCGGACAAGGACTGGTCAGTCACCAGCCTGTCCTGACTTTTTCCTGCTGCACGTGCAGTTTGTTGTTTATTCCTTGGGGGAATGAGGCCTTTATGCTTCTGTCTTTCCCAGGACGTGGACGCCGCCTACATGAACAAGGTGGAGCTTCAGGCCAAGGTGGATGCCTTAATGGATGAAATCAACTTCCTGACGAACCTCTATGATATGGTGAGGACGTTACCTCCTAAGAGGGGAGCAAGGGAAGGTGAGATAGTCTCAAGACTGGGGCACTTTGGTATCTAGAGCCCAGGAAGAGTTAGGGCCCCTTGTTGGGGTTCCACAGGGTAGATGACAGACTTGGGGTTCTCTGAGGAGCTGCGGGTCAGGGTGGGGTAGATGTACCTTCAGTGCTGAGTCAGAGAATGGGTCTGTTGTTTCCAGGCCTCTCTATGCTTGTTCCAGAGGCCCTGAGAAATTAACAGGCTCTGTGTTGGTAGGAGCTGTCCCAGATGCAGAGCCATGTCAGCGACACATCCGTGGTCCTATCCATGGACAACAACCGCTTCCTGGACCTGGACAGCATCATCGCCGAGGTCAAGGCCCAGTATGAGGAGATTGCCCAGAGGAGCAAGGCCGAGGCTGAGGCGCTGTATCAGACCAAGGTGGGAGCTAGACACCTCTGAGAGGTTTCAGGGAGGCCATGGCCCATGGGCCTGCTGGGTAGTGAGTCCCCTGCGGTCACTGGGTGGACTCCTCTTGGTTCTACTCTCTGGGGACATCTTTCTAATGGTTGTTCAGTTGCAGAAAGTGCCGGCCCTGGTGGAAATGGATTCCACTGTCCCCTGTCAGACCACATGGGACAGATTCTAGCTTGCTCAGGGACTGAAGGGTGGGAGAATGCTGACCATGGCAACCCAGACGGTTCTTTTCCCTGTGGCCTCCAAAGTGTCCCTGCTGAAGCATACTCAATGTCATTTGAACAAATGCTTTCTGAGCACCTCAAGGATGGGTGGGTGATGTTAGGGATGGAGAAACAAGTCAGTCAAAGCTACATCAACACCTCTTCGTGTCTTCTGTTCCCCAGCTGGGAGAGCTGCAGACCACGGCCGGCAGACATGGGGATGACCTGAAGAGCACCAAGAGTGAGATCATGGAGCTCAACAGGATGCTCCAGAGGCTGCGGGCTGAGATCGAGAATGTTAAGAAGCAGGTGGGATGGCAATGGATGGGACTGGCGGGGGCTGGGGTAAGGATCTCAGAAGCCCTAGTCTGGAATGGACTTCTGGGGTCATCCCCAGTTAGTTCAAAGACCAGGCCAGTCTAGAGGGCTGGTAATTGATAGGTAAAATATCTTGGTAGATGAAGACAAGATGTAGGTGTTGGGAAGTGCTGTTGCCTGGCTTGAAGATGCTTGCTATGGGATAAGCTATTGTAAGACTCAGAGAGTATGGGACCCTCCCAGGCTCATCTCTTCTCCTGCCTCTCCCTGCCCCAGAATGCCAACCTGCAGGCGGCCATCGCTGAGGCTGAGCAGCGTGGGGAGCTGGCCCTTAAGGACGCCAATGCCAAGCTCCAAGAGCTGCAGGCTGCCCTACAGCAGGCCAAGGATGACCTGGCCCGGCTGCTGAAGGAGTACCAGGAGCTGATGAACGTCAAGCTGGCCCTGGACGTGGAGATTGCCACCTACAGGAAGCTGCTGGAGGGGGAGGAGTGCAGGTGGGCTCTAATTCCATCTCCCCACCCTCCCTGACAGAAGGCACCTGCTGAGAGCCTGATAAATGACCAAGAAAATGAGAACAGAGGCCTGCTGTATAGAGAGAGGCCTCCGCCTTCCACAGGCTCTGCAGAGAAGCATTTGCTTTCACCAGCCCACTCTTTCCATAGATGGCCAAAGTTCAAGTGAAACCAGTGCGCACTGTTATGGTCCACAGAAGGGTCAGAAACAGCACTGATCTGCTTGGCTTCTGAATTAGTTCTGGTTGCTGTTCAACACCTTCATCTATGAAATATTGCTGGGAATTTGCTTTGTGACAGAGCTCTCTCTCTTGCTTTCTCCTACAGAATGTCTGGAGAGTGCCAGAGCGCTGTCAGCATCTGTAAGTAGCCAAAGTAACTATGACAATGAGAACCGATTCTGAAATATCTATACTCACACAGGGCAGTAGCACCTTACTTAGAAAATATTTCTATGGGAGTTGGAGAGGTTTTCCATGGGTGGAAGGGGCAGCTTTTGTCATTGTTTTGGGTTCAGGGCACTATTAATTGATCTATATGGGACGGTGAATATCCAGCAGGGAGCCTGTTAATGGGCAGAGAAATTCTGGATCATCTCAAACGGTGTCATCAAGAATTGACCATAGGTAGAAGGAACCACTGGGAGAGTCATTAATGACTTAGCACTAGGGGGCGAGCACCTTATGTCATTAAACTGCATCATGGTGATCATCAGGAGCAAAGCTGCCTTGGTCTCCTGCCCATCATCCCGGGCCCGTTAGTTACGATACAGGGAGGTGGGGGCTGGGCGCTAATCACTATTCTGTCCTCTCCCCTGCAGCCGTGGTCAGCAGTGGCGGCGCAACATCGGGCTCGGCAGGTGGATTAGGCGGCGGCTTCGGCAGCGGCTTCGGTGCGGGAGGGGGCGCGGGCAGTGGCTTCGGCCGGGCAAGTGGCAGTGGCTTCGGAGGCGGCAGCGGTTTCGGCGGCGGCAGCGGTTTCGGCGGCGGCAGCGGCGGCTTCGGCGGCGGCCGTGGGTTCAGCGGCGGCAGCGGCTTTGGAGGTGGCAGCAGCGGCTTCGGGGGCGGCAGCAGCTTCGGCTCCGGGGCTCGCTGCGGGGTGAGCAGCGGAGGCTTCAGCTCCGGCAGCAGCCGGGGCGGGAGCGTCAAGTTCTCGCAGTCCTCGCAGCGCTGCTCGAGATAAACGCTGCGCCTGGGTCCCGCAGCCTCCCCGGTGCCTCATGCCCCCAGCCGCACCTTCCCTCCGTCGTCAGCGCCACCCACCCCTCGACACCCATCCCAGCACCGCCCCCTCCTAGCCGCTCTTTGGAGCTCGAAGACCCGGGCCTCTGGCTCTTCCCTCCGGACTCCTGGCAGAGCGCAGCCTCGAGAACTCCGGGTGCTTTCTCGGGCTCCCGTCTCTGCCTGGTTGTCCAGGAGTGGCCTGAGCCACCACCTTGTCCTGCCCTTGGGGTCCCCTCCCTGGGGGAAATGGTCACCAGTTCTGATGTATATAACACACGGACCCCTCTGCCAACCATTCTGTCGCCAATAAAGTGCATTGTGTTTCACATCAAGCCTCTGCGTCTTCCCTGGCCACCTTTCTCCCCACTGGAGATTCCCCTCTTCCAGTGCTGTCTGTCTGCAGAACAGCTGGAATGCTGATTCTTTGCCTCTAAGGCAGTCACTCCCTCCTACCCACCGTATGGGATTGAAATGGGCAAGATTGGGTGGTTTCTATATTGTTGGAGCATGGTAGAGGCAGGGTCACACTCTGGGAGGTCCTGTTGACTCACAGTTTTTAGAGGGGAAGGTGGGACCTTGTAGACTTTCATCTCCCCCTTGCCTTCTCTCATGTGGGGGAACCTAAGAGGGCCTTCAGTTGTTGAAGAGCTTGGGGATGGAGGAGTTCTTTCCTTGGCGCTGGTCCCTACTCCAGCTGACGAGCTGAAAGCTTTCCACCCCATCCAGGTACACCTGGGCAAGCATGAGCTGCTAGACCTCCAGGGCTGCAGGGATTTCCTGGAGCTACCTATCTCAAAGTCTGACCCCAAAACCCCACTCTGTTGAGGGAGCTCTGTGTCTTTTAAATCTTTCCTCCTTGGAGCACATATTAGAGGTTCTGAGAAGGTTTGTAGCAAAGACTACGTGTCAGCTGTCTTTAACCCAGCATTGCCCACAGAAGCCTTCTTTCTGGGTAAACAACTATTGACACTGGTGGGAAAATGTCCTACACCTGTCTGCATGCACACTGGGTCCTTTGCTTGTGTGCCAGCCATGGAAGCTTCCAGAACCAGGAAGCCCTGATTAAGTATCAGTTAGCCATGGCAGTGCTGTCTGGAAGTGCTGGCTGGCTAGAAGAAACTCAGGCTCAAGGAGTCCAAAAGCTTTATTTGCAAAGAAGGAGACCGAGGGTCAGAGAGGTCTGGTGGTTTGCTTAGGATCCTAGAGCCTCTGAAGGTCTGAGCTGGGAGTGCACCCAAGCATCCTACGCCTGGAGCTCCTGCCCCTGCCCCACACTGTCTTTGAGGCTATATTTGCTCCCCTCATGGCCAGCTGCCTGGGTACGCAGAGAACACGTAGGCAATGGAGTAGAAATGAAAAGCCAAGCTGGGCCAGGGATGCAATATTTCCATCTTAGGCCAAAGCTGAATTTCTTCCAGAGAAGGGAAATGATAATTAAACAGAGAAAACCAGCAACTGGGGCTTGAGATTCACATGGACATCCTATTTTCTCACTTAGCAGAGCAATCCAGGGCCAGGAAGGGTCAGGAAGACTCTTTGCAGGATGTGGGATTTGGTAGCTATTGCTTCATCTTTGCGCAGGAAGGTGTCTTTTCTGACTGGCACCCTTTCATGGACAAGGCTAATCAGATGAGACCGAGTACCTGCCCCACCTCAGAGCTCAGAGGGTTGGGTGCACGGGAACGTGCCAGGCCAGTGATGGGACAGCTGCTTCCCCTTACATGAAGTCTTTGTTAATGAATTCCTTTCTTCAACCAATATTCACTAAGTTAACTCTCAGGCACTGGGCTAAATGTTGGAGATACACTGGTGAGCAAAAATAAGATGTTGCGTTGCTCTTGTTCTAATAAGGGAGCACAACAACAAAGTAAACAAACAAACAAACAAAATAACTTCAAGCTCTGTGGTAAGTGTATGGGGAAGAGAACCTGGCGGCTGACCTGGAGAAATAGCAGGACTTGTGAACAGATTGGATGAAAGCATGTAGGAGAAGGAAGATGTGCCTGTGCTGCCTGGTTTTCCAGCAGGAGCAGCTGCATCACGGCTGATGCCGTCTGCAGAGGGGAGGGGAAGAGAGGGGCCGAAGGTAGGATGGATCTGAGGAGGCCCTTCAGGAGTTCAGCTCTAGATAAGTTTGAGCTGCTCACAAGATAGACATCTGGCCTACAGCTGGAGCAGTGAATGTGGCTTCAGAAGGGACACATATCAGGACTGGAGACTCCCATTTGGACATCATCCATATAAGGATGGTTAGGGTTGTTTCTAGAGCCATGGCAACTGCTGAGCTCTCCCAGGTGGGTGGAAGAGAAGAGGGCCCAGGCTGAGCTCCAGAATCCAGAGTCAAGGGGAAGAGAACAATCAGCCAGGCAGTAGAGGCTGGGCCAAGTTTTCCAGAATACCTACCCCTGAGAAGTCAAGGGGTTTCTAAATGGGCTCCAAGGGACGCCCAGATCAGGGCTAGCTTTTTTTGGGACACTGTCCACGTATCAAAGTTCACATTCAGCCAATGGCTTCTTTCCTTTGCTGTTCTCCCTGGACTCTAGCCACTGGCCCCTGTGCATCCTGTGGGGGTTTTCAGGACACCCCAACCATCTAAGTAGCCTTCAGGTGGCAGGGGGAATCCATGCAGCTTCTTAAAGGGGAGAGTAGCCAGGGATAGGCTGGCTCGGGAGGAATGGCACCATGGAGAGGGCCATTTCTTGGAGGTGTCATTGTCCCAAAGAAATGACCAAGCAGGGACGCCTGGGTGGCTTAGTTGGTTAAGCAGTTGCCTTCGGCTCAGGTCATGATCCCAGCGTCCTGGGATCGAGTCCCACATCAGGCTCCTTGCTCCGCGGGGAGCCTGCTTCTCCCTCTGACTCTGCCTTCCACTCTGCCTGTGCTCACTCTCACTCTCTCTCTGACAAATAAATAAGTAAAATCTTTAAAAAAAAAAAAAAAGAAAAGAAATGACCAAGCAGGTGAACTCAGTGCTAAGACCTGAGACTGAAGGAATTAACTCCATGTGTGGCTGGATATTCTCTACCTAGCCCTGATCATTTCTGATCCAGGCTGGAAACACTTCCAGGGAACTTTGACTGATTCTGAGGACTCCTCTTTTTTCTTCACTTCAGCTTTTACAGAATTTATTTGTGAAATTCTATGGTGATTTTTTCAGGTGCTCTTAAGTCTCTGGGCTTGGGTTTGCTTTCTTCCACTTGACTAGACTTTTAAAAAATCTTTTGAGCAAGGAGCCAATTGGTGCTGTGTTGTCCATTCTTTTCCTATCCTCTGAGGCACGTTTGTTTGGCCACAGGGGAACTCTCCATGACTGTTGAGTAATGCTGACTTGTATGCCTTAAACTGGAATTTGGGGCTCTCTCTGCTTTGGTTCACTCCTATTTTGTTTGCTCCTTGGGTGTGGAGTGGTACACCCTCCTGTGATGCCACGGGGACCCAACTTCAGTCCCTCACCCCATTCCCATCCCCATCCATTCCTCTCTGCCTACTCCCTCCCCACACCCCACCAAGGAAGAACACACCAAACAGTTCCTTCCTGTTCCAAGAGCTTGTTGACTCATTGGTTTACGCATTCCTGCAGGTCAAGGAAACCAAAATGGGTTTTTAGATTTTGGGTTATTTCATTCTTTCTCCTTCTGGGATGTAGGTTATGGGTCAGAACAAGTATCAACAGTGATGGTGATACAGTCACAAAAGGCTCAGTTAAGGGAACCAGGGGATTGTTTTCCCCCACAAGAATCTGCCTCTGGATAATCCAGACTGCTGATGATCAGGATTTGCATAGAAAGTTCTGGGTAATTTGTAGGAAGCTCTCTGTGTGACGGTTCTCTGTTTCGCCTAGAGCTGGGTGGGGCTTGTTGGGCAAACATCAGAAATCTCATCTCTTGGAATTTGGGCTGCCCCTTCTCTGTCTTCTCAGCACTTTGGCCCCTGTGCATTCTCCCTTTGCTTCCGAGGCCAGAAATGTAGACACCCTGCAACAATTTTGGAAAGACTGAGAAAAACTCACTTGAGTTCTGAAAGTACTTCTTCACATATTTATCTATATTTTTCACAAGCCCTTTTGGGATGCAAACTGTACAATGAACATCTCTGTTATGCCTAAAATCAGTCTAATCAGCCCTGATATTTCCAACCCAGGCTGAAGGCTAGTTGGTTTTCCTAGGATACCACTGATAGGGGTATTGTGGGAGCAATCTGTTATCTTTAGAATCAGTGGTGACATCAACTTCTGGAGAAGAAGGGGGCAGGAGAGGATGGTTCTAGATGGCAGTAAAGCAGAAATTTTCATAGGGGGCAATCTCCCCTCCCCCTCCAGAGAGAACATTCGGCAATGTCTGGTTATATTTTTGGTTGTTGCAACAGAAGGAGTCCTATGGGCATTTAGAGTGTAAGCACCTACAACGTACAGGACCGACCCCTGATCAAGAATTTTCCAGCTCAAAGTGTCAGTAGGGCTGCTGTGGAGAAACTGGGAAAGCAGGTAAGAGGTCATCGCATTCACCCCTCTCTTTAGGAAAGGATCCTTGGTTATACTGATCTTGGTTATAGCTGAGCTGCATAGAGACAATTTTCCCTTTGAGGGAAGTAGATATTTTTAGGAGTTTGTTTTAAAACAGAAATGTCCCTCTACTCTGGACAAAGTCACAGGAAAGAAGCCAGTCAAGCAGTGTGGCCCTATGTGGGCATTTGCAAGACCTGTGCCAATGAACTGCAAAGTATTGTAGTTCTGGAATAAACCTGGCCGTTTTATGCCCTGTGCCTTTGACAGTCTTCCCCTTTGCTAGGAATACTCATTCCATCTTGATTTACTTGACTAGCTCTTACTATCATTGATGATCATTCAGGTTCTACCTCCTACAGGATTTGCTGGACCACCACATGGCCCTGAGGTCTGCCTGTGCTCCCACGGGACCTGTTAACCCCCTTTCCTCCCTTGCCCTTTTGTATTAAGATGACCAGTTTCATGTCTGTTCTTCATACTAGCATGGAAGGAACTCGAAGGGATGGATGTGTCTTCTTCGTCTTTGTGTGTCCCCATGCTCACAGTGTCTCTCACGTGACACTGTGAATTTTACTGAGCTAATGAGGTACTGGAAAAGGATAGGGTGGGCTCTTCAATGCAACGCTGTCCTGACATATTTCACAAAAACAACGCGATTAAACAACTCATTGTTGTTCTGTACTTACTGGCGCAAGTCGTACGCCAGGTAATTTGCACGTGTCATTTCATTTAATCCTTACCATAGGAGGCAGGTAGTTATTATCCTCATTTTCTAGATGAGGAACCTGGGGCTTAGAGAGGCAGAGTAACACGCCTGGTCTCAGCAATGGAAGTGGTAGATCTGAGCCTCTAATCCAAAGCCTACTCTTGCAACCACTGGAGTGAAGGGGGCTGGCTGACTTTGCCCTGTCTGGGATGCCCTCTCTTGTACTAGCTCCGGAGCATGGTGCTAACAGCTCTCTGGAGTCTCGAGGAGCCAGAAGCTCCAAACCTGGTTTGGTTCCAAACCAAACCTGAAGTTCCTAGGCGAGCAGGAGAGGTTTTTTTTCCGGCTTCCGAGGCCCCGTGAGGGGGGCAGGTCCACCTTCAACTCTAGAGAGTTCTGATCTCCAGTATAGAAGCCAGAGATCAACCAGGAAAAATAACCTTGATAATGATGGGTGTTTCTCTTTGATGCCAAAGAGGAATTCGCAAGGTTTCAAACTATTTTCATTCATGCAAGTGGATACTTCCAGGCATGTCTGTCCATCACTTTCTGTGGGTGGGTTCTTTAAATGTCCAAGTGGACATTTCACTTTTCAGTCTGGGTGGTGTGATTTGACTTGCTGCAGCCCACATGAATCCATGACAGGATCTGGATAGCCTAATTAAAACCCTATGTCTGGGACACCTGGGTGGCTCAGTCAGGTAAGCATTTGGCTCGGGTTATGATTCCAGGGTCCTGGGATGGAGTCCCACTTTGGGCTCCTGGCTCAGCAGGGAGCCGGGTTCTTCCTCTGCCTGCCCCTTCCCCTGTTTGTGCTCTCTCCCACTCTTTCTGACAAATAAATAAATAAAATCTTAAAAAAACAAAACAAAACCCTAGGTCAGTCAGCTAATTGATTTGGGGCAAGTTAATTGACCTCACTAAGCTCGTGTCCTTATCTATGAAATGAGAGTGAAAATTCTGACTTTGTGGCATTTTTATGACCATTAGAAATTATACTCATAAACAGCTTAATTTCATGCCTGGTGTATGGCAGGCACTCAGTCCACATTAGCAATTTTTATATCCTTTTTACAGATGTGTAAAAAGAGCAAAGATTAGAAAGAGGACATTCTTGTCACTAAAGCATAGCCCCCACAATTCTTGGAAGTATGCAGTAGCCCAATGAATATTTGTTGACTGATGGGCGACGGCATTACTGATGAGCCCCTGTAGTGGGAAACTGGCTTGACCAGGCATGGAAGACTGGCTTTTATGGAACTCGCCATGCTGACACTGTGATTCCTTGCAATTGGATACAAAAATCGTCAGACTTCAGTGCTTCATTGACCCTAAACTGGGCTACCCTTTAACATTCCTCCCTCTTTTAGCCTCTAGACTGGTATTTTCTAGGAAGGCTCTTACATCAACATCATCATCATCACAGGAGCTACCATATGCTGACCACTTGCCCTGTGGAGGGGTTTCTAATGCTACTTCCTCTAGTCCTCACAGCAAACTAATGAGGTGGTTATGCTAACACAAATTTAGAAAACAGAAAACCGAGGGCAGAGAATAAAATGACTCACTGGAGGCATTGTTACTGGAAAACGGCAAGGCTGGGATTTGAGCACCTGCCTAACTCCAAGGTCTCCATGTTTTCCACCCCTCCACCCTGCAAAAAAAGAGAAAGAGAAGAGGTCATTTGAAGTCCAGAATATTCAGAATGCCAATGAAAAGGGACGAGGCCTTTCCCCCATGGTGCTTTCTGAGGGAAGGTCAAGGCAGCAAGACCATGGCTGGTGAGAGATCTGTGTAGACAGGGGAATTGGTCCTTGGGGACCTACTCCATTTTCCAGCATCCCAGAGCTCTTCTCCTAACTTCATCTACCTTCAGGCTTTAGTCTGCTCTCAGCTTCCTCTCTCATGCATGGAGCTTTCTCTTTGAGCATAAGACTGGTTTCTTTAACTTTATGCCTTAACCCCTTGGCTGCCCTATGTGCCCCTTCTCATCCATTCCAGATGCATAGCTGGACTAATGCTTCTCTAAGTGTGTACTGATAAGGGTTAAAATAGAAAGGTTTTGTTGTTAAGTTTGTTTGGGAAACTCTAATATAGTAAAAGTAAATTATTTTTTTCTATGTGACTTCTTAGGGCTTTTAAATGTGCTTTATTAGAACCCTAAGGGAGGGACACCTGGGTGGCTCAGTTGATTAAGCAGCTGCCTTTGGCTCAGGTCATGATCCCAGGGTTCTGGGATCGAGTCCCACATCGGGCTCCTTGCTCAGCGGGGAGCCTGCTTCTCCCTCTGCCTCTGCCTGCCATTCTGTCTGCCTGTGCTTGCTCTCCCCCACCTCTCTGATAAATAAATAAAACCTTAAAAAAAAAAAAACCCTAAGGGAAAGCTATAGAAATTTCGCTTTCCAAACTTATTTGGCCAAAGAACTTTTTTTTTTTTTTTTTTTTTTTTTTAAATCAAGGCTATCTTGGGGGATAGTATTTGGCCCCAAATAAGCCCTGGGAGAGAATCCAGTATGAGATAAAGATTTAGGGGTGAGTTGAAGAGCACTGTAATCGAGTCTGGAGAGAAGACCAGAATTAGACTGAATTATGATTGTTAATGTTACTAAGACTTAGTAACATAAGGATTTACCCATACTTAGATTTTTTTTTCTTTTTTAATCAAACTTTAGCTATAAAGGGAGCTAACCCTATGTGGTAATATATATTTTTTGTTCATTTGTTAAATAAAGTTATTTCAGTAGCGATATTTTAATTTAATTATATATTTTAAAGGTTTTTATTTTAATTTCATTTGGTTAATATGTACTGTAATATTAGATTCTAGTGTGCAATATAGTGATTCAAGATTTACATACAACACCACCCAGTGCTCATGACAACAAGTGTTCTCCTTCACCCCCATCACTTGTTTAAAAAACTGTGTATCTTACTGAAAGAAGATGTTACTTGAATGATGGTTCACACACTGTGTAGTGTCCAATATAAGTTTTTATTTTAACATGGTAGAAAGTAGAACACGATTTAGTCCAGGGGCAGTATACCCAGAATGACTGTTTATTTTTCTTTTTGGGGGGAAGACAATTTAATGATTATCTTGGAAATTTGATCTGTGAATCTGCATATACAAAGGTCACATAACGATCACCCCTTCATCTTCAGCTCCCAGGTAGAGAGGGATATCTGCATACTTTGACCTAGAGGTAGTGACTGCTGTCTCAGGATTCGTTCCTCTACTCCCAATTATATTATGGGCAACTAATTCTTAAGCATTCTCATTGCAGTTGAACACTAGAGAACAATCTGTCTAGAGGAAATAACTCTGCTTGGTGACAATTACCCCTAATTTATAGGTGAGGAAATAAGGATCCAGAGCACTCAGCCACTTGGCAACCTTGACATGGAAGGTTCTGCAAGGCAAGGGATTAGAAGAACTCAGATAGTTGGCAGCAGGCAGCACATTTAGACGCCACTGCTCTAAAAGATCCTGCAGTGAATAAGAGAAATATTGCCGAGGATGCTAACTAGTTATTTCCAGAAGCTTCAGTCAACTGCTGAGAAAACAATCTCAACTGGCTAAATAGGGTGATGCTTTGGCAGGCTCAGGAGATATGGATTAGGCAACCCAACCCAAACCTGTGTTTTTGTGACCTGCCCATTTCTCTCTCTATCCCTCTTCTCCAGCATATGCCAGGATGGAAGAGGTGAGCCATACTTAGGAGATTGCCACCCGCTGCCTCAGCACTAGAGCCAAGGGAGGGGAAGGGAATCAGAGTCACTGATGTCTGTTCTTGTTTGCTTTGGGCTCTCACCTGGGGATTCAGGAGAGCCTGTCTAAGCTTTCTTCTCAGGGAGGCATTTGATCTTCTGCTTTTAAGGGAGTTCCGGAGAATGTGAATAAAAACCTCACCAAGAAGGACTGACATTCAACTGACAGGTTGAGTAAGTGTCTCAAAGAAGAACCCAACAGAGATCCCCTTCATAGATTTTCTATGGAAAGATAATGTTGATTTAAAAATCCAAATATTTGTTTCTGGGCCCCATTTAAATCTCCAAACAATCCCGCAAGTGAGGTAGAATCCTCATTTTACAAATAAGGAAAGAGAGACTCAAAGAAGTCAAGTACCTTGTCCAAGGTCACTAATGAGTGCAAGGTAGACAAGGGAATTGAACCAGGTCTTCTGAAGTTCATGATGAAAGGTCTTCTGTTAGACCACAATTACCTTACTCTTGTGTGGCATTTTATAATTTTCAAGGGACTTTCACTTATGTTATATCCTGTGAGGCTCCCTACAAACTACTGAGGTAGGAAAGGATTTGACAGATTAGAACACAGACTTAGTGAGTTAAATCACAACACAAGGTCATCGACACTAATCCCTCCTAGCAGAGGTCTTGCCCTCCACTATCCTGACTTGGTTTTCTTACTCTTTACCCTCAGTTAGCTTTCTTTTCTTACTATCCTTTGGTGGGTTGCTCAGGGGTACAAAGTTGTTTTTGAGAACGGCCAAGGTTAAACTTATTTCCTTTCCCTGTGTCCCCAAGTAGGGTACTAGCAATAGTTTAGTGTATAGCCTCTTATTTGGAGTAAAAAGCCATACTACACATTTTATATTTATATATATATTATTTATTTATTATAATATATTATTTTATGTAAATAATATATATTTACATATTTATATTTATAGATTTATTTATATATATATTTGTATATTTATATATACTTGCAACAGCCCATGGAGTACTTGTTAATATAGTTGAGGAAAACAAAGCACATAAAAGTTAAGTAATTTGTCCAAGGTTAAAGAGCTGGTGAGTGGTGAAGCTGGGATTCTAACCAGGCAGACTGGCCCTAGACAAACCTGCAGAACAGAAAATTAAGAATTGGCTACAGAACAGTTAAAATTGCTTGACTTCAGGATCTTCAGACCTATCCGCTGCCCTAGAATGTTTTGTCTGAAAATCATCCCAGAAAGACAGTGTTCACTATTGATTTGATTGGAAATCTGGAGATATACCGGAGATACACCAAGCACTTATTTCTTGGGGAGTCTAGAATCACCTCCTCCTACTCTGTCATATTTTATAGAGTCCTGAATGTGAATAGAAACCTGAGAACATATTCTTGCCATGCGTGGTGTGGTTGGGTGTGGAGGGGGGTTGGCATGGGAATGGGGGATAATTGAGCTGTCAGAAGTTAGAGCAATAATGTACCAGCATACCTATTCTACCACCAAGGGTCCTCCATCCTTCCTTCTCCTAAATCCCTGGGCTCAGATTAAATACCCATAGTTAGCCAGTGCATCCCAAACTTCCTTGGTCATAAGGATTACCTGAAGGGTTTGTTAAAAAATGTAGGCACTCAAGCCCTTCCTCTGAAGATTTGTATTCCTTAAGACTGGGGTGAGACCTCAGTCTAGATATTTATATTCTTAGGCACTGGTTATGGGTCAGTTAACACAAGTCAATGCTTACCCTATGCAAGAAGTTGGTGATTCAAAATGAGTAGGACTCATTCCCTTTCCTTGATGAGCTCAGGAGCCTACAGACTGTACTGAAAATTAACATATAAGTTTATTTTAAGACATAGTGAGAAAAGTACAGGGTGTGGTGGGAAAACAAGGTGATGGAGGGGTTGGCAGATCTTAAGGCCATCAAATCTGACATAGCATGCACTCTTATCCTGAGATGAATGGGATCTTTCATTTTACTCCACCAGCCAACTGGAGGGTCCCCACATTGTGTCCTCTCTTTCTTTTGGATCCAGAAATCACCTCCTGTGGGTCAAGGATGGTGGTGGGTACAAGGATGGTGGCAAAAGGGTATGGATGGTAGGTCAAAGATGGAGACTCCTCCCTATACCTGTCCTTTTCCACTTTCCAAGCCTCATACTTGTTTGCTTCATATATGACCCCCACTTTTCCCAAGGTCAGACATTTTATTTTGTTTTATTTCCCATGAACAGCACTGCTCAGCTCAAATGGCAGGCTGGCTCGAATGGATGCCCTTGGCTGAGGTGGTGCCAGACTGGACCTCTGCTTTCCCATTCCCCCACCCCAAGCCCTCCTCTGGACATTTCTCTGCAGCGGTGGGCATAGATGATATGTCACTGGGCTATGGTACTCTGGCATTGCAGGGAGGGATCCAGCTCACATGGAAGAATTTGTCTGGTCCTCACCTCTGTGTCATGGAGTTCCATGGGTCGTAAGACCCTGGCGTCAAAACCCAATTTATTCTGCTGGATCAGGTGCTGTCTGAGTTCCCTAAGCCCCCTTGAGGAAATCACAGGGAAGAAGAGAGGAGAGTTCCAGTCTTTTGTAAACTGTGGCAAGTTTGGGTGATTAAGCTAAAAAAGCAAAGTCATTTTGGTCCAGAGGATTAGTTTGGAGGTGTGTTGTAAGTCTACAAGTAACTTATTGCCTGGGAGGCAAACCAAACCCAAGATGACTCTCAGCTAATTGCTTGCCTTTCCTTGTGCCAAGCCTAGCTCTCTGGTATATAAAGGCCACCCTCCTCTTTGTCCCCATCCTCTGCCTTCACCCCTCTCAGCCCTTGCTAAGTGATTGCTAGCTGACCTCCAAGCTCTCTCACCATGAACAGACAAGTCTGCAAGACATCTGGTGGCAGCAGCCATGGATTCTCGGGCCGCTCTGCCGTGGTCTCCGGCAGCAGCAGGATGAGCTGTGTGGCCCGCTCTGGGGGAGCTGGCGGAGGAGCCTGTGGGTTCCGGGCCGGAGCAGGCGGCTTTGGCAGTCGCAGCCTCTACAGCCTGGGTGGCAACAAGAGCATCTCCATCAGTGTGGCTGGTGGCTCCCGGGCTGGTGGCTTTGGGGGAGGGCGTAGCAGCTGTGGCAGTGGCTTTGGAGGTGGCTTTGGAGGTGGCTATGGAGGTGGCTATGGTGGTGGCTTTGGTGGTGGTAGAGGAATGGGAGGTGGCTTTGGAGGGGCTGGTGGCTTAGGAGGGGCTGGTGGCTTTGGTGGAGCCGGTGGTTTTGGTGGGCCTGGTGGCTTTGGTGGGCTTGGTGGCTTTGGTGGGCCTGGTGGCTTTGGTCCTGGTGGCTTCCCTGGAGGAATCCAGGAAGTGACTGTCAACCAGAGCCTCCTGCAGCCCCTCAATGTGGAGATTGACCCCCAGATTGGACAAATAAAGACCCAGGAGCGGGAGCAGATCAAGACCCTCAACAACAAGTTTGCCTCCTTCATCGACAAGGTAAGGGCAGAGCTCAGAGGTGCCATGGAAGGTTTTGGCTGCCTAGGGTGTTGGTGTATGAAGATGCCAGGGGGATCTGCTAGGCTTATAGGCAGGGGTATTAGCTTCCTGTCCTGGTTTTGCCTTGGGCCCTTCAGGAGAGCAGGCATGCTCTTGCTCTTCAGGCCCTATTTTCCCCGCTGTGAAATAGGGAAAGGATTCTAGCTTCTGATTTTCTTCTAGGGATAGGACTAGGGAAAATGAAGTGAGGGTCCAAACTTGTTTGTTGTCATTTGAAGAACAGGGCATTAGTCACGAAATCATTATAGTTAACATTCAATTTCTCTTGAAAAGCAACTTCCTGATAATATAAACTAGCTGGTAATCAAACTTGTATTAGTAAGAATCTTGGGACTGCCTCTCAGTGATGAGTGTTGGCAACTAATTTATCATCTGAATGGTCTTGCATTTTAACTGATATTAATTTGTGTTGTCTATGCTGGGGCAAGGAAGGGTGTGCTGGGTCTGGGGTAATAAGCCTGGGGTTTGAAGTTAAACCCAGATCAGCTATATGCTGAGTAACTGAAGGGGAAAAAAACTAGAGGAAATATGAAACAACTTAGGAAAATTTAGACCCTGTTGACTGTTTTCACTGCCTATAGGATGGCAAAATTTTCACTTAAAAACAATTATAAGTAACTTTATTTATGCCTATCTTCTGTACTTGTGTTCTGAAGGATCACCATAGACTAGGGCAGTGATGGCTGTGACTCTTACTTAGCTTGGTCACTTAGTAATCAGGTCAGTTTGGGCAACTTAAACTGTTTAAGATTCCATTTACTATGTACAAAGGGATAATAACACTTCCTTTTTAGGTGGTGGTGAGGATTAAATGAGATAGAATAAGTGAAAATGGTAGGTACAGAGTAAACAATACATTGTGTCTCTCCCTTGTCTAAATTCTCATTCTTCTCAGTTAAAAAAAAAAAAAAACTCCAGAGGCTACTGCAGATTGGAGAACTGGGTTCATTTCCACATCTCCACTCTTTGAAATGCATGGTCCCACTTGCCCAACTCAAGAGGCTAATTCCTTTTCTTTTTCACCTGATACAGGTGCGGTTCTTGGAACAGCAGAACAAGGTCCTGGAGACCAAATGGGAGCTGCTCCAGCAACAGACCACAGGCTCTGGCTCAGGACCCAACAACTTGGAGCCTTTCTTTGAATCCTACATCAGCTTCCTGCGCAGGCAGTTGGATTTGGCTCTGGGGGAGAGAGGGAACTTGGAAGGAGAGCTGAAGAACATGCAGGACCTTGTGGAAGACTTCAAAAAGAAGTAAGGGCCTCAACTGGGGAGTTACCCCTTATGGGGGATTAGCAGGGAGTTGTAGCCCCAGCTTGAGATTTTAACTGTTCCAGATTGTACCTTCAGTCAATACTCTTAGATGGACTTGCTGAGTGAGACATGACCAAGCGGAAGGGGATAAGAGGGTGGGGACTGAGACTTCAAGGTGGTTGATTATGACAGATTTTTCAGGCTTCAGGGACCCCTCCTGCACTAGTCTAGTTGGATAAGAGAATCTACCCAGACAGAGTCTGCCCTTCACACTTACTGTACATAGGGATCACCTTGGAAGCTTGTCAGAAATGCACATTCCTGTGCTATGGTTCCTAGACATTCTGAATCAGTAGGTGTGGGGCAGGTCCCAGGGGTCTGAGTGCCCCACAGCACCAGGAGTTCCTGGCAGATGCTCTAGGGCCACACTTTGTAAAGTACTCTTTCAATGTGCCCAATACCCTGTCTCTGGAGCTTCAATCAGCCCCCTTCTGCATGTTTGGGGCTGTAGTTGACACCATCTGAGGTCTGTAAGAGGTAAATTTGGCCTCTCAAGGTGGGGAGGGCGCTCCGGACATAACCAGGGTCAGGACCCACGGGGTGGGCACACCTGTTCTGAGGAGGCCCCATTCCGGTTTAACTGCACAAACCTGGCGGACACCCAGGCTCTGTGCTGAGCACTGGGAATCCAGTGGCAACTCAGATTGACATTGCTCAGACATCTCTTCTCCTGGAACCATTCCATTTTTCAATCTTCATGAGATCTAGACCCCTGGTGGGAGATTATTGTCATGAATAAGCAGGAATCTCATAACCTTGATGCATTCAGAAGACATGAATTTATTCTTAACCCAAATTCCATAAGAAGCAACTCTAATTAATGAAAAGAAGTGGAACAGAGGCAGAAAACCTGGTCTGAGCACATACCTCTCTGGGTCTCATATACACATCTTACGCTTTGTGATGTCTGCCAGAGCCAGGCAAGTAGTCAGGCTCCTTGAAGTCTTCTCCCACTCTGCCTACCCACACTTCAGCCTATCACCAGGACTTGGGGGGAGAGGGGTGAGACAGTGGCCTCAGCTCTGAGAGGCCTCTAAGCCAGACTGGCTACATAATTCTGGGGGTTCAGTGCAAAATGAAAATGCAGGGCCCTTGTTAAAGAAATTACTAAGAATTTCAAGATGGCCCTAGCAGAGCATTAGACTGAATGAATGTGAGGACCTTCTGAACCTAGGGCCCTGTATAACTGCACAGGTCACATGAAGCTTGTCTTGTCTCTGGGTGAGTGGATTCTGTGTGAGTACTTGGGATCCTCTCTCTCTCTCTCTCTTTTGCTTTGGGAATGTCACTGTCCAAATGTGTGCTTCTTTCTGTACCAGGTATGAAGATGAGATTAACAAGCGCAATGCGGCTGAGAATGAGTTTGTGGGGCTCAAGAAGGTAAGAGAGCTGGGAAGAAAATGATGAGGCTTTATTTCTGAGCACTAACCCATGGAGTCAGCTGCTCTGGAGCATAAGGACCCTATGCTGTGTGTGGGGTTTACATTTCTCCTTACATTTTTGGAAACAAAGGAACCTGCTCTAAATACATTACTGGTGAGGGAGACATCTTACAATGCTACTGTGATTAATGAATTGATTAGTAATGTGAACTAATGAAGGTTTTATGTGTAGCATTAATCAAGGTCTTCAGCCTACCAGAGCACCTTGGATGTTATTAATAATAACAATCATCCAGTAGATCATCATAAAGATGAGGTAGTGAGAAGAATATCCTCATTTCTATTCAGAAGGTTGGTTATATAGCACCCCAAACCCAAAGTCACAGTTAGATAAATGTGATTTTTCTACCCTTACTCCAGTGTCTTGCTAGTGGTGTATATCTTATTAAAGCATTGGGGTTTAACTGGTCAAGGCATATAAGGGAAGAAAACCACTTTGATCTTCTTTTAGAAGGGAAAGTGAGGAGTGGAAATTAGGAGAACAGGGGAAGGACAAGGAGGAGGGACAAAGGCTTAGGAAAGAGCTGTGGTGTTTGGGGTAGAGTGGGTCATCCTGCTGGGTTTCCAATTTCCTGCCTTCACACCCTGTAGGATGTGGATGCGGCGTACATGAACAAGGTGGAGCTGCAGGCCAAGGTGGACAGCCTGACAGATGAACTGAACTTCTTGAGGACCCTCTATGAGATGGTGATTTTTTGATTCCTTGGTTTGCCAAGGTCCAGAGCCTTCCTGTCTGCATTTTCCCAGACATGCTTCCTGAGTAGGACTTTAGGGGATAGTCAAGTGGCAGAACTTGCCTAAAACAAACAACAGGGCTCAGAACTCAGCTATGCTCCACCCAGAAAATGCTAACTTTGCTTTCCCAGACTGCATAGACCTGAACCATAGGGCCAAGATCCCTCTTTGTCTTTGTTTTCCCGCTGTTCTCAGTCTATTTTGCTCTATACTTTCCCTCTGGTCCTATACCAGTTATCATAGATAGCTCCTTCAGAGTACTCCTTCCTACTGTAGTCCCATGGAAACCCACACAGTTGGGCTTACTGCCTGATACTCTCAGGCTGACAACATGATTGGATTTGCACATTTGCCTTTCTCTTTAACTTTGTTGTCTGGGATCACTTAGGCTATAGCCAGGCCTGAAACGCAAGCTTAGTTTTCTAACTGTCCCATTCCTGGCCACTGTTGGGATATCTTTGCTGGCAAAAGATTCTTGGACTTCTTCATTCCCAGCATCTTCTGGGACCAAGGGGTGGTGAAAATGACCATCCATGTTCCCCATAGGAACTGTCTCAGATGCAGAGTCATGTCAGTGATACGTCCGTTGTCCTGTCCATGGACAACAACCGCTGCCTGGACCTGGACAGCATCATTGCCGAAGTCAAGGCCCAGTACGAGGACATTGCCCAAAGGAGCAAGGCAGAGGCTGAGGCACTGTACCAGACCAAGGTGGGAGCCTTCTCCTTGCCCTCATAGTCTAGGTTTAGGTCTTGCTGACCAAGAATGTTCTAACCCTGCAAAACTATGTTGACTGGTTTCCTCTCTGTCAGCTTGGGGAACTGCAGACCACCGCCGGAAGGCATGGGGATGACCTGAAGAACACTAAGAGTGAGATCATGGAACTCAACAGGGTGATCCAGAGGCTGCGGGCTGAGATTGAGAATGTTAAGAAGCAGGTGGGTCCGGACCTAATGGAGAGATCCTGGAGGTCCTCTGGGTCTTGAAGAGAAAGAGAAGCAACGATTATGCCTCTGCTACATGCTTTCTCTGTCCTTTCATATGTGTCATTTGTGGGGTAGCTGGGAGAGTCCATCCTCCCAGAGATTCTTTCTTGAATCTGAGCTTCTTGGAAAGTTTCCTAAGGAGAGATGGTTGCTCATTCTGGCTTTCCCAGTAAATCTTGCAACTGTAGGGATGGCTTTAAACACTTGGTTTCAGTAGGATCTGCCTTCAGTGAACTATTTATCATGCACTTCACATAACCTCATTGGCTAATTTGTATTACTGGACCAAAGTGATTAATTAGGCAAGGGAGTTTTTAACAGTCTTGCAAAAAACAAAAAGCCAAAAAACCAAAAAAACCACCCAGTTACTAGACCATTACTCCCTTTACCAGCAAATCAATGTTCCTCTGCTTGATGAGACATGAGTTAATTTCAGTGGGGTGTGGGACGGGGGTGTGGGACGGGGAAGAGAACTTTCAGGAAGGATCAGCTGTTTGTTTCTTGGTCACTATGCTAATTGGTCTCCTACCTCTTCCTGTCCTAGAATGCCAACCTGCAGGCGGCCATTGCTGAAGCTGAGCAGCGTGGGGAGATGGCCCTCAAGGATGCCAATGCCAAGCTCCAAGGCTTGCAGACTGCCCTACAGAAGGCCAAGGATGACCTGGCCCGGCTGCTGAAAGAATACCAGGAGTTGATGAATGTGAAGCTAGCACTGGATGTGGAAATTGCCACCTACAGGAAGCTGTTGGAGGGCGAGGAGTGCAGGTGAGGTGCTGTGGGGTCAGCATTCTCCTGAAAGGATTTTAGAGTGACCTTTTATAACAAAGAAAGAGAAAAAGATGATTGGAGAGGACAACCCAAACAAAGGGTAAGGAATCTCCTGAATGACGGAATTTAGAATTCAAGTGCCCCCATTTTTTTGTCAATCAAGATCATCCAGTTCTCCAGTTTACCGTGGCCAATGGTGTTGTATTACATAGCTCTGTTGATCTTCTTTATGAGTAAGGAGGAGTGCTTTGGGGTTATAACAAAAGTTACAGTGCTGTCCACTGAACTTCCTGAGATGACAGAAATGTTCTATGTGCTATCTAATACAGTAGCTATTACTCATTTGAGTATTGAAATGTGGCTTGTGAAACTGAGGAATTGAGTTTTACACTTAATTTAATTTTAATAAAGTTGGCTAGCTTCAAGTGGCTAGCAGTTACCATATTGGACAGCACAGTACAGACAGTCCTGTAGCCCTCCACCCCTGAGACTGAATCCAAAGGGAAAGTGGCTGATGCACACACACTCTGGAAAAAATAGCACAGTATCAAGTAGCAGATAAGGGTTTAGTGAATGGATATCAAATGCCAAAGGACTGTCAAGGCTCGAGAGATCTTTCTGCTGAAAGCTGCTCTATGTATCCTGTCCTCAGACATCTTCCAATTTGATAGAAGAAGCAGAGCTCAGGTGTGAGAAGGAAACTTAAGGATTTTTTTTTATAAGTTTCTATGAAAAGGAGTGGGAGTGATGATGGTGCTATGTGTACTGGGAATTGCAGGATGAGGGTGAAGTGGTCAACAACAGTAGGTCCCACATTGGTAGGGTGTGCAGACATGCTCCACGTCTTCTCAGATATGTGGACATGCCTTCTCCATGAAAAAGAACAAGGCATAGAAAGATGGGTTGTGTGGGCGGGACATTTTCAAACTCATCATGTGTTGAGTGTCAGCCCCTCTCACATTTTACCCATCTGAACCACTAAAGGGCTAACCAACTGGGAGTTGGGTGTTGAGCAGTTGACCTGGAACAGATGCTCTGGAAACTAAGGGAAAGAGGATAGACAGATGGAGAAATAGAGGGTGGCTGGTGAAGCTCCTGAACACCTCAACTCCCCAGAAGCAGGCTCTTTTCTTGGGGATACTGGGTCATAGAGACATTTGGAATAGCCTTTCTTCCCCTGGGGCCTTGACCCCTCATAGGGCAAATGGGGGTGTGTGACTCCCAAGGTTATGAACCCTCAGCTTTGTGGCTAATGACTCATGGCAGAAATAATGCATGTTTCCTTCTTTTCCTTTTTAGGATGTCCGGAGAGTGTCAGAGTGCTGTGAGCATTTGTAAGTAGCCCTTCAAAACTTTCTCCCTGGGTTGCAAAAAGGGTGACCAGGAACTCCTTCACTGCCAGCCTACAGCAGGACATCTTGACCCCTGCAAGGAGGCCAGGCCACCAAAGAGTGCCAGAGTCTCAGGCTATGACCACACAATCCCCTGCGAGCATAAGCAGGGAAACTCTAAGGCCAAAGCTAAAATGCCCATGGTCTTGGAGAGTTCCCAAGATTGGAGAACCAGAAATTTCTGTGGATGCTGCTGGCTCTTGTTCTTGGGGGACACCAGAGGGCCAGGCTCACTCTTATCATTTACCAGCTTAGCCCTCAGAGAAGTTGAGTATCTTTCTCAAATTTGCACAGCTAAGCAGGGTAGAGCTGTGATCCAGACCCGGGCCTTTGCCTGAACTGAGTACCTCTTCTCCACAGCAGTGGTCAGCAATGTCACCAGCACAAGCAGCAGCTCTGGTGGAAGCCGTGGAGGGTTCAGTGGCAGCAGCAGCGGTGGCTACAGAGGCAGCAGCAGCAGCAGCAGCAGCAGAGGCAACAGTGGTGGCTACGGAGGGGTCAGTGGCAGCAGTGGCAGCGGCTACGGGATCAGCAGTGGCAGCAGCGGGGGCTACCAGAGTGGCAGCAGTGGGGGCTACCAGAGTGGCAGCAGTGGGGGCTACCAGAGTGGTAGCAGTGGGAGCAGGCTTAGTAGCGGAAGCAGCACCTCTGTGAGTCAGAGTGGAATTGGCTCCAGCTCTGGTGGCATCCACACCTCAGGAGGCAGCAGCTATAAGTCTGGCAGTGGAGGCAGCACTGGGATCCGCTTCTCCCAGACCACCAGCTCAAGTCAGCACTGCTCCAAGTGATCCTCTGGAGTTAAGTGTCTGTGCCCACTCGCAACCCTCTCAGCCTGCCCACAGCACTTCCCACTCTGCTTGGCATCAACAAATGCCAAACTCAACCTCGCTTTTCTTCAAGTTCCCTGGAGAAAGGGCTGAACTTCTTGGCTCCTCCATCCTCAGATCTCTCCTAAGCCAGGGAGGTCCAGCTGCTCATCTCAGATGACGATGCCCCTGACGATGGTAATGATACCTGAGCCCAAACTCCTGTGGGCCTTCCCAGCCTGGCCTGTTCCACCCTGGCCCATCTGCCTCTCTCACTGGGAGCTGATGGCCTGAAGCAGGCATATATCAGCCCCGCTGAGGAGGGGAGTGCTGGAGGGTGAATGGTTAAGTTCTCTGGACTGTTGGTTTGCAGGGTGCCCTCCCACATTTGGGCATCATGTCCTAACTTATCTCTGTCCCTTTAATTCCCCCAACTGTGGATCCTCTGGTGATGATCATGTTGCATTTTCTTTTCTCAATAAATTGCACTGTATTTCACATTCTGGTGTTTGGCTTTCATTCAAGGGGTCATAGAATAGACCGAGATCCAAGAGTGGAGAGAAATCAGGTGTGGATGGTGGTCTTCCAAAGTTCAGTGGTGGGTATAAAGGATACTCAGTAGTTTTGGCTTCTCCATGATCAGTTTAGCCAGGTTCTTGTGATAGGTCGGCCCAAGAGTATTTATGTTGCTTAAGTGGGGGCCCCCATTCCCAAGGAGGTCTTCCCATCCATCCTCCCTGCCTCTGAGCAGGCCTCTGGGATCCAGTTTTGGAAAAAATAGTTTTACAGTTCATCAAGGGAATAGATTCTACAGGGAGTGCAGCCCCTTTTCTTCAACTCTCATGCCAGCCAGACACAGCACATTCTCTTTTATTAATTAATTTATTTAATTTCTTTTCAGCGTAACAGAATTCATTGTTTATGCACCACACCCAGTGCTCCATGCAACATGTGCCCTCCATAATACCCACCACCTGGCTCCCCCAACCTTACAGCCCCCGCCCCTTCAAAACCCTCAGATTGTTTTTCAGAGGCCATAGTCTCTCATGGTTCACCTCCCCTTCCAATTTCCCTCAACTCCCTTCTCCTCTCCATTTCCCCATGTCCTCCGTGTTATCTCTTCTGCTCCACAAATAAGTGAAACAATATGATAATTGACTCTCTCTGCTTGACTTATTTCACTCAGCATAACATGGACGGAACTGGAAGAGATTATGCTGAGTGCAACAAGCACAGCACATTCTCTTGCTGAAAACACAGCTCTTGGAGTCTGGAGGGGTCAATACATAAACACCCTCTTTTCCCTGGCCAGGTTCTGAGCCAGTTAAAAAATAAAACAAAGGAATGAGCAAATGGAGACCCAATATTGCTTTTATTACCAACAAAGACGATACTGGTGAATACAGTTTATACCTCTGATGGAATGGGTTTCCTAATACAGGACCTCAGGATTAGGCCAGATTTCCCACCTGGGCAGACATAATATAGGGCCATTATTGCCTTCCCTGAAATATAACAGCCCTGGTCTCAAGACTTGGAGGAGACTAATTTTAAAGTTCCCACTTGAGAGTGTAATAAATCCTTGCTGATTTTTTTCAAGGCCTGCTGGCAGGAGGTAGCCCCTTCCCAATTTACTCGTGGCACAGTTCTGGGTACTGTGGGAGCAGGACAGGCCACCTGGTTTGTTGCTCTTACTGGTGTTTTGGAGACCTTACAAGAAGCATCACCAATTCCTAGGAAGACATCCCAGATACTCTGCTCCTTGCGTTGCCTAACTTCCTGTGTAGAGGCTGACGGCACTGCACTAACCCAGCTCTTATCAGACTGAAGAAGCAGGGTTCGGGGATGGTTGTGCAGACCCTTATCCATCATTCCATGTATGGAGAGTTTGTTCCTGAGTGTTGTCTTAGGGCTCTGCACAGCATGTGGGACATGCAGTGAACATTTCAGGGGTTAACTGAAAGAATGAGGAGAGTGATAAGAGCAGGACCTTCCTTCCCTCAGCCTGGAATAAGTCACACCCCAAGCAGGATGAAGCCGAAAGTTGACAGTGAGAGCCTGGCACCTTCTTATGAGTGCTTTTGAGGAGAGATGGTGGAGAGGGTAACAGAGGGAGGAGGTAGTGAGAGACTACGGGATGCTTGGAATTGAGAGATGGGGATGATCAGGTGTGTTGGAGAAGAAGCCTGGAGCGGCCTGGGAAGGAGAATCTGGGTGACACGCAGGAAGGGGAAGGTTATAGAGTAGATATCCAGACCAAAGCCCAGGAGAATCTAGGACTAGCATCATGTTTCATGTTCTTGACACAGGCTGGGACTAAGCCACATGCTAGTGGAACAGGGAAGCTTCCAAGATGAGGCCATCATGTCTGAGGCTAGGCTAGGGGCTGGAGAAAATTGATTATCCCTAAGTGTCTGGGAAGGTGGCAATCCTGAGCTTTTGGAGCCATGAAGAATCCCTGAAATTCATCTCCCATGTGAAAACACAGCTGCTTTTGAAGGCAGCCAGGGTACGTAGAGTAGGTATTCACTTTTATGGAATGGTCAGAGGGGTGACAGGAGTCTACCCAAATGGAAGCTTGAAATCCTACCAGTTGTGTCCTTAGGATTAAACAATCTGTCTCCTAGAGACAACTGTTTCTTTGTTCTCCATCCTTTAACTTTCCTCCTCCTCCTTTTTTTTCCCCAAGATTTATTTATTTGAGAGAGAGACAGAGAGGAAGAGAGAGGTATGGGAGAGGAAGAGAGAGAATTTTGAATAAACTCTGCACTGAGCAGAGCCTAACACAGGGCTCAATCCCATAACCCTGAGATCATGACCTGAGCTGAAATCAAGAGTCAGATGCTTAACCAACTGAGTCACCCAAGCACACCTGTCTTTTATTCTTTATCCTTAGTCTTTCCTTCTTCTAAAAATCTTCCTCTAGATTTTAAAAACAACACATACTTGTATGAAATACATAAAATTTAGGAAAGTAGAAAAGAGAAAGATGATCTATAATTCCACCTTTCTATGAGATTTTTCTATGTGTACACATGTGCCTGCACATACATGGAGATAGGTATGTGTAAATGTATCATCTTTTACAGAATAGGGTCTTAAAAATACATACTGTTTTACAACCTGATTTTTTACTTTGTTGTGGAATTTATCCATTTAGTCATTCAACAACTAGACTGAATGCCTATCATTTTCCAGACATTGTGCCGGGATCAGGAATAGAATGGGGACCACAGGTAATCTCTGCTCTCAAGAGTTTACAGTATAGCTGGGAAGAAACTTACCAAATAATGTTTCCTATAACAACGAATATAGATGGAGATCATTATTTTCTTTTTCAATGCAGATTCTTATTTTTTCTTAAGTAGGTTCCATGCCTGGGGTGCCTGGGTGGCTTAATAGGTTAAGTGTCTGCCTTCAGCTCAGGTCATGTTCAGGGTTGTGAGAATGAGCTCCGCATCAGGCTCCCTGCCTGTTCAGCTGGGAGCCTGCTTCTCTCTCTCCAAAAATAAATAAATAAATCTTAAAAAAAAAAAAAGTAGGCTCAATACCTAATCTGGAGATTAAAATCACAAGCCTGAGATCAAGAGTTGAATGTTCTATTCACTGAACCAGCCAAGTATCCCTCGGATTCTTATTTTTACTTAAAAAGCCCCCACAGAAGTACACATTGGGAATTAAACATTTTTTCCTTCTTTCTAATGGTGTGACATACATGTTTTCTGGTCATTAATACTCTACAAACATTTTATTAAACCCAAGCCAGATAGAGGATCATTAAAGCTCTTTGGTATCCTCCTCTATTCAGGCTGAGTTAGACCAGTGAACATCCCTTTGGCAGGGAGAAGAATAGAGTTGGAAGAGCAGAGCTTGAAGAATCACATTTTTACCAAATGCGTCTTAATCCCAACCCAAAACCTAACAAACTGATTTATACATAAAGAATTTTAAGCAAATCTGTCTAAATACTCAATGTGCCATAAGAAAAGGATAACTTTAGTCTATTTGCAGCATACAGTATATATTCCTTTGTGTCTAGTAAAATAGTAACTCCAATGAACAACGTATTTGCCTTCATAGAGCTGACAGCTAAAAATTATAGTCATTTAATACTTAGATCTTTAAGGGGGTAATCACAGAAATTCTAAGACTAAACCTACAGAATTAGTCTGAGCATTCATCTACAAAAATATTTTTTCAGGGGCACCTGGCTGGCTCAGTTGGTAGAGCATGCGACTCTTGACCTCAGGGTTGTAAGATCAAGTCCCACATTGGATGTGAAGCCTACTTTAAAAAAAAAATGATAAAATTTCTCCCCTGCCCCAAAATGATTCTTATTAATAAAAAGATTTCTTTTGCAGCAGGGGGACTACATCAGGACTAGAAGAAGCCAGTGATAGAAGAACTGCAAACCCAAGACTGGAAGTTGATTTTTACATGTAGCTTTTGGGTAAAAGACATCCTTTTTTTAGTTTATTCCCACAGTCAAGACTAGTTCTAATTTTCCCGTAATGGTGGGCTGAAAATAGAGGCATTTCATTAATCTGAAGATAGGGGCAGCTATTTTTTAAATTAATTTTTAATTTTTTATTAACATATCACAGCACCGACTATAGCACATACTTGGGCAGCTATTTCAACACCATAAATAAACATTCCTAAATAGTCAAAAACTCCACACAGGTGCGACATTGGGTTTGACGGACTGAGACTCTAAACCAAGTGAAAGAACTGTGAGCACCAAAGAAGTTTTATGCAAAGCCTGTCTGTGGTATTTCGGACAGGGCGGGTATGTGATGGTGTTGTTCCACTTGTTGTCACCGGAACATGTATTGGGGCAGGGATCTTCCAGGTGGAATGCCTGACATAGTCTTGTTCCAGAGCAGTCTGACTCTCCGAACCACCTGAGAGAGGTGTCTGCTTTGGCAGGAATACTAGGGGTTATTGAATAGAAGAAGGTGTTTCAGGAAAAGCAGAAGTTCTGGGAAATTCAGGTAATTATTGTTCTGACCAATCAATACCTAACAATAAACCTTGTAGAACAGAACCATTCTTTCTAGGGTGTATTCTCCAGTCATCCCAAGCAGAAACCTCTCCTGGCCTATTGGGCCCATGTTGTCCAGGAGGCCGCCGTTGGCTGCAGGCGGGAGCTAGTGCCAGGGATTTTCAGGAAGCTGCCACGGGAGATGATTTGCACAATGAAGTCACAACTAAATCACTACTCAATGCCAGTCTTTGGCCTTCTTTTTCTTCTCTGTAGTCCAGAAACATCTGTTTAAATGCCAGAACGTCTGTAGATATGAGTGGCATGTTGTGGTCATGAAGCCACCTCATCTTTGTGGTGCTTTCCTGTTGCTATGGGAGCCGCCATGTTGAATCTGGGAACCCGCGTCAGCAGCTGTTCTTCAGTATACTTTTCTACCAAAGAGAGGTATTCGTCAAAATTGGTGTGTAGGCGAGTCTATACTCTTCTGTGTCTTCAAATTCCTGGTATTATTTGTCCATGAAACTTCTTAGCAGTACGTAGAACTCTCCATCCATGACAACGTCCTCCATAAATCCAACCTTAGCATCAAATTCGGCTTCAGAGACGGAAGAGATAGTGCGATACTCTCTTCTTCAGAGACTTCTGCAGCTCCCACCCGGTCCCGGCTAGTGGAGGACAGGCTTCCCTCTGAGCCCAGGAGCCCGCAAGTCCGTGCCTGCGCACTTGTGTGTGTGGGGGATGGGGTGTGTGGGGGGTGTGTGGGGGGGTGGATGCTAACAGGATTGCAGGGAAGTTGGGCCAAGTTCCAAGTGGGGAGGAGCCAACTCAAAATCTTGTCTGCAGTGGTAGATGAGATAAGGGAGTTGGGGAGGATGGTGCTAAAAGAGAAACAATCCTGCTTCATTTATTCCCCTTTAGCATTGGTCCTAAGATCACTCCAGCACATTTTCTGACCACTATTTCCATCTCAGAATCTGTTTCCTGGGAATCTGACTGGAGAAGGGCAGAAGAAACAGCCAGGTGGTTGCTTGACTGGGATTTGAATGAGGAGGGTGCCTCTCTTCAAGTAAAAGTCAGTTCCCCGAGGGAGAGTGGAGAAGATCCTAAGATCCTTGAAGCCCCTGGAAGTGAAGAACCAGGGGCAGTGGGCAGCCCATGGCTTATACCAAAGATGTCATTACAAAATTCTGCAGGGATTTCGAGGAAAGTGGGCTTGCCTGACTTGCTATAATCTTATTAGTTGTAAACCTTGCCTGGGATATTCAGAAAAGCTGAGCTGGGGCTGGGGGCAGGGGCCGATGTGCTAACTGGGTCAGTCTCCCCAGCCCACTTCCTAACTTGTCTGTCCATTCTGGACACCCCCTTCCTTCCCCTTAGCTGAGTTTCTGAGGACTCCACTGTGGTGTCCAAGGTCAATGAAGTCAAGACTCTTATTAACTGATCTCTGGCTGATGGAAATAAACTTCTAAGCATTTTCCCTGGCTCCAGGATGTTGGGGGCTAACCTCCTCCAATCTGTCCTTTACTGGTAACTGGGGAGAACAGTGGGCAAAAAGTGTGCATTAGAGCTCCTTTCTCATGCTACTGTTTAGACTAGTCTTTTGGTTGTTTCAAGCCAGGTTCTGACTTATTAAGGATGCAGTTATTCAGTCAAAGCCTATGTAGTCCACATTTGAAAACCCATAACTTTTTTTCATGTACCCTTTGCCCAGAGAAACTGGTAATTAAGATGCAGGGTCTTAGCTGTCCAACAATTATCCCTGGGACGAGGTGCTTCTAACAGTTGTTTTCAGCTTTGCATAATTATTGTTATTCAGTTAGAATTAAGTACAACTTCCTTTTTGAGAGAGAAAGAGAGAGATGAGGGTTAGAGGATGGGAAGGAATCCCAAGCAGGCTCCACACCTAGTGGGCCTTCATCTCATGACCCTGATATTATGACCTGAGCTGAAATCAAGAGTCAGATGCTCAACCACTTGAGCCACCCAGGTGCCCCAAGTACACATTTTAACAGAGTTGAGTGGGTCTCTCCAATCTCCCCACCACACATGACTGATACATCTGAGTCTTCTGACTATAATCCCTGCTTCACCCACCATATACCTACACACACAGACACACACACACTCACACCCACATGCTTGCCTTTTTGAAATAGAGAAGCACTTGTTAAAAAACAAAACTCAGTTGAAGAAGTCCCAAAAGTTCATTTTTGCTTTTGTTTCCTTTGCCTTTGGAGACATATCTTGAAAGAACTTGCTGTGGCTGATATCCAAGAGGTTACTGCCTATGTTCTCCTCTAGGATTCTGATGGATTCCTGTCTCACGTTGAGGTTTTTTATCCATTTTGAGTTTATCTTTGTGTACAGTGTAAGAGAATGGTCAAGTTTCATTCTTCTACATATAGCTGTCCAATTTTCCCAGCACCATTTATTGAAGAGACTGTATTTTTTCCACTGTATATTTTTTCCTGTTTTGTCGAAGATTATTTGCCCATAGAGTTGAGGGTCCATATCTGGGCTCTCTACTCTGTTCCACTGGTCTATGTGTCTGTTTTTATGCCAGTACCATGCTGTCTTGGTGATCATAGATTTGTAGTAAAGCTTGAAATCAGGTAATGTGATGCCCCCAGTTTTATTTTTGTTTTTCAACATTTCCTTAGCGATTCGGGGTCTCTTCTAATTCCATACAAATTTTAGGATTATTTGCTCCAGCTCTTTGAAAAATACCGGTGGAATTTTGATCGGAATGGCATTAAAAGTATAGATTGCTCTAGGCAGTAGAGACATTTTAACAATGTTTATTCTTCCGATCCAAGAGCATGGAATGGTCTTCCATCTTTTTGTGTCTTCTTCAATTTCTTTCATGAGTATTCTGTAGTTCCTTGAGTACAGATCCTTTACCTCTTTGGTTAGGTTTATTCCCAGGTATCTTATGGTTCTTGGTGCTATAGTCAATGGAATCGATTCTCTAATTTCCCTTTCTATATTTTCATTGTTAGTGTATAAGAAAGCCATTGAATTCTGTACATTGACTTTGTATCCTGCCACGTTACTGAATTGCTGTATGAGGTCTAGTAGTTTGGGGGTGGAATCTTTTGGGTTTTCCATATAAAGAATCATGTCATCTGCGAAGAGAGGGAGGTTGACTTCTTCATTGTCAATTTGGATACCTTTTATTTCTCTTTGTCGTCTGATTGCTATTGCTAGGACTTCTAATACTATGTTGAACAAGAGTGGTGAGAGTGGGCATCCTTGTCGTGTTCCTGATCGCAACGGGAAGGCTGCAAGCTTTTTCCCATTGAGGATGATATTTGCTGTGGGTCTTTTATAGATAGATTTTATGAAGTTCAGGAATGTTGCTTCTATCCTTATAGTTTGAAGCATTTTAATCAGGAACGGATGCTGGCTTTTGTCAAATGCTTTTTCTGCATCAGTTGAGAGGACAATATGGTTCTTCTCTCTAGCCCTCTCTTCTCTTATTAATTTGTTCTATCACATTGATTGATTTGCAAATGTTGAACCATCCTTGTAGCCCAGGAATGGATCCCACCTGGTCATGGTGGATAATTTTTTTAATGTGCTGTTGGATCCTGTTTGCTAGGATCTTGTTGAGAATCTTAACATCCATATTCATCAGTGATATTGGTCTGAAATTCTCCTTTTTGGTAGGGTCTTTGCCTGGTTTGGGGATCAGGGTAATGCTGGCTTCATAAAAGAGAATGGGAGTTTTCCTTCTGCTTCAATTTTTTGAAACAGCTTCAGGAGAATAGGTGTTATTTCTTCTTTGAAAGTTTGGTAGAATTCCCCAGGGAATCCATCAGGTCCTGGGCTCTTGTTTTTTGGGAGGTTTTTGATCACTGCTTCAATCTCGTTACTAGATATTGGTCTATTCAGGTTGTCAATTTCTTAGTTGAGTAAATGTGAAGATCTAATTAGCTTTATTAAATGATTCAAGAATTGGGCAGTATTCCCTCTATCAAGTATAGGGGAGCTCCACTGAACTAAATGAAAGGATTTTAAAGGCAGAGAGAGGGCATAAGAAAAAAAAAATAGAGAGAAAGGAATTTATTAGCAAGGAACGCATTTTCTAGGCAAGGTGACCTAGGAATGGAAGAGGGGGTGGTCTGTCAGTAAATTTCCTAGTATTGACCAGGAAATTCTGCATTGACTGGCTAAAGGTTATACTCCTGGGAAGGGGCAGTTAAAAATTGCAGTTAGTTTAGGTACTAAGTCTTGGTTTGCTGTCTTGTCCTAAATGATACTATTTTGGGGCCTGTAGTTTTCTTTTTAACACAATAAACAGCAATAGGCCATCCCTTCCTCCACCCCACACCCCTGCAAACACACAGACACACCCCAATGAGGACTCTGGTGAGAGACAGTTATGTTTGGTTGATATTCAAGAGAAGATTATCTGTCATTGTACATAGGATGACACAATTAGCTAAGAGTTAATGTGTACTGAGTGCTTATTATGCCCCAGAACCTGTTCTAAAATAATCCTTACAACCACACTATGAGGTAGATCATATTGTTATCTTTATCTTTTTAATGGAAACCAAGGCACAGCATGTTAAGCAACTTATGAAAGTCATATAACTAGGAGCTGGAACTCAGGCAGTTTTACTACAACATGGCTTGACTGACCCAAAGACTAGTGAGATACAAGGGAAATGAAGGTTTTCTAGTAGAGGATATTTTCTGAAACAAGACTCATCATGTCCAGATCTGGTGCTCCAAGGTCTCCTTGGCCTGTCTAGTTTTTTTGTGAATTAGAAATAGGTGTCCTCTCTGTGCAGATATAACTCCTCAGTCTTGGCAGAGGACAGCACTTTATGTAAAGTAAAAGATGCCTTCACTTGGGATGGACACAGCTCATGCCACAGCACACAGGTTGGTGACCAGAGTATGGGCTAGATTTTGGTCCCTTTTCACACTCATCATCTGTAACTCTTGTACGGGACATAATCTACACAAATGTACATGACAGCTCTGGTAGTTTATGTCTGAGCTCTGAGATCTGGGGATCAGGGGAAATATCTCTAATTCTTTGTTGATTCTTTGGTCTCTAGCCTCTGCAGCTGGACTGCCTCTACAGCTTTTCATCCAGGGTTGGCACTGTCTTTCTAGAACAAGAGAGTAATAATACCACCACTTCTTTTAACCTTCTCTTCAGTGGCCCAGGGTTTCACAGAGTCTTAGGGTTTTAGACTCACTTGAGCCTGAAAAGATGGGTATGTGCTCTCTACAGCAAGGAATGCTTTGCCCATATTCCTGACAAATTGGGTCTATCCATGGTTTACCTACCACATCCAAAAGAAATTTGCCAGATTACATGAGAATTAAGAATGGGAATATCTATGGACTCTGAAAAACAATCTGAGGGTTTTGAATTCAATGGATTTCTTATACACTAACAATGAAAATATAGAAAGGGAAATTAGAGAATTGATTCCATTTATTATAGCATCAAGAACCATAAGATACCTGGGAATAAACCTAACCAAAGAGGTAAAGGATCTATACTCAAGGAACTACAGAACACTCATGAAAGAAATTGTAGAAGACATAAAAAGATGGAAGAGCATTCCATGCTCATGGATCAGAAGAATAAACATTGTTAAAATGTCTATACTGCCTAGAGCCTTCTATACTTTCAATGCCATCTTGACCAAAATTCCACCGGTATTTTTCAAAGAGCTGGAGCAAATAATCCTAAAATTTGTATGGAACCAGAAGAGACCCCACGTTGCTAAGGAAATGTTGAAAAAACAAACAAGCAACAAGCAAACAAACCAAAACTGGGGGCATCATGTTGTCTGATTTCAAGCTTTACTACAAAGTTGTGATCACCAAGATAGCATGATACTGGCACAAAAATGACACATAGACCAGTGGAACAGAGTAGAGAGCCCAGATATGGACCCTCAACTCTATGGGCAAATAATCTTTGACAAAACAGGAAAAAATATACAGTGGAAAAAAGACAGTCTCTTCAATAAATGGTGCTGGGAAAATTGGATAGCTATGTGTAGAAGAATGAAACTCGACCATTCTCTTACACCATACACAAAAATAAACTCGAAATGGATAAAATACCTCAATGTGAGACAGGTATCTATCAAAATCCTAGAGGAGAACATAGGCAGTAGCCTCTTTGACATCAGCCACAGCAAGTTCTTTCAAGATATGTCTCCAAAGGCAAAGGAAACAAAAGTGAAAATGAACCTTTAGGACTTCATTAAGATCAAAAGCTTCTGCACAGCAAAGGAGACAGTCAATAAAACAAAGAGGCAACCCACGGAATGGGAGAAGATAATTGCAAATGACACTACAGACCAAAGGCTGATATCCAAGATCTATAAGGAACTCCTCAAACACAGCACACACAAAGCAGATAATCATGTCAAAAAATGGGCAGAAGACATGAACAGACACTTCTCCAAAGAAGACATACGAATGGCTGACAGACACATGAAAAAGTATTCCTCATCATTAGCAATCAGGGAGATTCAAATCAAAACCACATTGAGATACCACCTTACACTAGTTAGAATGGCCAGAATTAACAAGACAGTAAACAACAAGTGTTGGAGAAGATGTGGAGAAAGGGGAACACTCTTACACTGTTGGTTGGAATGCAAGTTGGAAAACAGTGTGTAGGTTCCTTAAGAAATTAAAAATAGAGCTACCCTATGACCCTGCAATTGCACTACTGGGTATTTACCCAAGATACAGATGTAGTAAAAAGAAAGGCCATCTGTATCCCAGTGTTCATAGCAGCAATGGCCACAGTCGCCAAACTGTGGAAAGAACCAAGATGCCCTTCAATGGACAAATGGATAAAGAAGATATGGTCCATACATACAATAGAGTATTATGCCTCCATCAGAAAGGATGAATACCCAACTTTTGTATCAACATGGATGGGACTGGAAGAGATTATGCTGAGTGAAATAAGTCAAGTAGAGAGCTTCAATTATCATATGGTTTCCTTACTTGTGGAGCACAAGGAATAACACGGAGGGCATTAGGAAATGGGGAGGAGAAGGGATTTGGGGGAAATCAGAGGGGAAGACAAGCCATGAGAGACTATGGACTCTGAAAAACTAACTGAGGGTTTTGGAGGGGAGGGGAATGGGGGTTGGGTGAGCCTGGTGGTGGATATTATGGAGGGCATGTATTGCATGAAGCACTGGGTATGGTGCATAAACAATGAATTTTGGAACGCTGAAAAAAATAAAAAAAAGTATTTGTTGAATGAATAATACTTAGATTGGGAAGAACAGGAAAAGAGGCCAGGAGAGGGCTAACAGACAGGGAGGAAATGAAGGGATGGAGACAATGGGAGTATTTATAAGAATAAAGATCAGGTGTGGTGGGAGGTGGGTGAAAATAAGCTGAAGGATGAAAGATTGTGGCCAGAGAGTGGGGATTTGATATTTAAGCTTCCAAGAGGGAACCGTTCTTTGTGATGATCAAGGGCATGGCCCTGAGTGTGTGGCTGAGGTAGAGGAGGAAGATGAGTGTAACTGAGAAGATCAAGGAATCCCCAGGCCAGGATGTGGGGTGGGTCATGCTCTCAGAGGTGGACCTCTCCAAGGATGATGGTGAGGGAAAGTGTGAGAGCATCATGGGATCCTAGAGCCCCAAGGGTGGAAGAAAACTCAGAGGTGGTTTGGCCCAACTTCCCACCAAACAATAGCAAGAAATTGGCTTGGAGGGAGTGGTAAGGCCTTAATAATAAATTGAGGCACAAAGGAGGAAGGAAGGAACAAGGGGCAGAGGTGGAAGGGTGTTACAGGTAAAGAGGTCATTCTTCTAGAATAGGAAGCCTAGTCATTTTCTGAGTAGGAGAGTGACATGTTAAAAGTGGTATTTGCATAAGATCATGTTGGCAGCGATGTAGGAGTGGGTGGGAGAGCAAGGAGAGACTAGAGGCTCTGGGTGGGTCTTTGGAGGAGAAGTGAACCACATCCAATTCCATGACCCACCACAGTTTGCCAGGTTGCCATGACCAGCATAATTTCTTCCCACGCAATGGGTCAGGCTGGCACATGCCCCTGCATCTCTGTATATAACATGCTCCCCTCTGTTGCTTTCAGTAGCTTCTGATGATCTTGCTTCGAATAAAGCTATAATGTTTTCTGCACAGACTGGTTCTTGCAAGTCTCTTCATCCTAACATGGGATACTGTCTGTCTACTTCAAATTGGCTTCCTCAGGGAAGTCTTCCATGGCTAACATACCACCACAGTTCCCAATTCCATCCCCTCTTGTAACTGCAGTATACATGTGGCTCCATCTGTGCATGTCTTGTGTTCTGAGTAAGAGTGTCAGACTGCCTCTTAGATATATAGAGGACATCTTCTCCTTCCTCTGAACTCCTTATTCAGTTCCTCTGAACTCCTTATTCTATGATATAATAGATACTCAATAAATGCTGGATAGACCTACTTTTGTTTAAACTTTAGCTCTCATGCTGTCTTATAAGCCTTGCAGTGAATATGCTTCCCACACATCTTCAAGAACTGACTTGCCATCCCATGAGCTATTCCCATGGTGCTGTCTGTAGAGGCAAGGCATGGTGTTAGGTTCATGCAGATGCCAAGGTGTGAACAAATGTGTGTTCCAAGCCCAGTGTAAGCTCCTGCCAGAGGCAGGAAGAACTCTATAAACTGTAGTACACTTGGGCTTGTCTGCCTCCCTCCATCCGCTCCCTCTCTTTCTTTATCCCCTCCCTTCCTTCCCTCCCTCTTTCCTTTTCTTTCTTCCTTCCTTCTACCACATGTAACTAGAAGCTACTCAAGTCCCTCACACAGGGTCAGATGGCAGTGGACTTCTGTCTGACACCCAATCATTAATTCCTTTCCTTCTAGAGGAGATGCTACAGCAGCCAGGAGTGCTCCAGCACTTCTAACTGCTCTGTAGGGAAGGCCTTCCCCATCCCCTCACTGTATTGTGTCCTTTTCCTTAGCCCGTGTTCACCAGAAACCACCAGATTCTGATCTCTTCTTGTAGCTAGGATGGCTATTGCTATTACCACAAGTGTGGAGTTCTTAATGGAATCATCCGTCTTTTGTTTATTTTGAGGACAATGGAGCCTCTCTCCCCCAAGGGGGTCAGACTTTCACCACAAGCATCCAAGGTGGGATGTGCGGGCGTTTATGAGGGGTAATAGAATGTAGGAGTTTAAGGGAGGTTCAAGGCCTTCTGATCAGTTGGGTCCTTTCACCCACCTGTGGGCTACCTGGTTGCATTTCCTGTACACTTAAAATGGGCCTGATACACAGGTGGCATTTTTAGCAGAGAGGGAAGCCATCCACACAAATAGCAGCTAATTTAACAATTTGTGTCTTAAAACCCTATCCTGAGTTCACAGTTACAGGGCTTTGTCCTGAGCTTGGGGTGAGAGATGGATTGGATGGGTGAGTGTCTTAAGGGACAAGGCTTTCTTGTCTAGTGTGATGATAGAGGTAGGACACACATAGGGACCCACATAGAGGGGCAGTACCAGAAGTAGGAAAAACTGGGCAGCCATTCATTCTACAAAACCTGTGAGCCCACGAAGGACTAGGCACTGTGCTGGGCGATGGGGGTACTGTTGGACCAGACAGATAAGACCCAGCACTCATGGTGCCTATTGTCAAAGGGACAGGGCTACAACCTTCATGCAGGGAAGAGAAAGGAAGGGAATGCAGACATCAGGAACCACAGGAGCCTGAAAGGGGGAGGCTTCCTGGAAGGGGGATGGAGGAGGCATATTTGAAAGAGGAAGAGACCTGGTGTGGGAGTGAAATAGGGAATGTGGGTCCATCTGGGCAGCAAGTTGAACAGGAGCAATAACACCATGCAGCGAGCCAGGGGAGACAGAAAGGGACATTAGAATTCTCTTGGTCACCCCAATGTCCACTCACTTAGGCCTCTGGGTCAGTCTGGAACATTCTCGCTTGACACCTGCTCCTCTGTGACTGGGACACCAGAGGAGCTGCTTGTGTCACAGAGACAGGGACAAACTAACGGAGGCTTTCTGGTGAGTTCCATGGATACACACTGTGAGATATGGAGGTGCTACAGGTAGGAGGGAGATAACTCTCCACTCTGTCTCTCCTAAACACAGGAATCTGTGTGTGTGCCTCATTCATTCTGGGAGGCAGACAGCTTAGCGACACGAGAGGACGCCCAGGGTTTTGGGGGAATGAAAAAGCCACAGAGTCACCTAATTGAACCTGCTGCCTCCTGAGAAGCTGGTACCTGGGGCCCTGGGACTGGGCCATGCCTGGCAGGAACCAACCTCATTCATCAAGGGAGGGCCCTGGTTTGGTAGTACACAAATTCAGCGCAAGGCTAATTACAGGAAAGACTTGAAATGGAGACTCTGGGATTACAGTGAAGGAAATTGGTGTGGGGATTAGTTGTAGCCAGTGAATGAAATCCTGGAAATGAACCAGTTCACTGGAGCCTATAAAAGGGGCCACCTGTTTCCCTGCATCAGAAGGTGCCTTTTCCTCAGAGGCTTCTGACCCAGGACATCTTCCTGTGCCCAGAGAAAATGATGAGCCAGCAGTCCAGCAGGCTGTCCCAGGCCACCAAGGGCTCTAGGGGCTGCTCTGCTGTTGTGGTGTTTGGCCAGAGCTGTATCAGCCCCACTAAGTCGCAGTCAGCCTCATGCTCTGGAGGAGGCAGGAACTCTACAGCCTGTGTCATGGTACTGGGTACCTTTGGCAGCCGGAGCCTGTACCATCTTGCTGGGAGCAAGAAGGTCTTGCTCAGTGTGGCCAGAGGTGCTGTCCAGACTGGGAGCTCAGCAGGGGTTGCACAGGTGCCTTTGGAGGGAGTCTATGTGGGGCTGGAGGAAGGGGCATGAGAGGTAGCTCTGGAAGAGGCTCCTTTAGCAATGGAGGAAGACCTGGTGGTTTGGGAAGCATTCCTGGAGGAGCTTTGGGCCTTGGGGGCTCAGGGAGCTTTCCCCTCAATATCCAGGAAGTGACCATCAACCAGAGCCTCCTTCAGCCCCAGAACATGGGGATTGACCTCAGATCAGGGAGATGAAGACCCAAGAGAAGCAGCAGATCAAGACTCTCAATGACAAGTTTGTCTCTTTCATCGACAAGTTGAGGGCTCATGGTAGGGAGGGGGGCCTGGAAACATGAGGCGTAGGTTGGGGCCGTGGGTCTGCCCATGAACCAGAGGCTGTGTAGGCCATGACCTCTGTTTCCTGGTTGACCACAGGTACGGTTCCTGGAGTAGGAGAACGAGGTGCTGGAGACCAAGTGGTGCCTCCTGCAGGAGCAATTGACCATCTCCAGGGCCAGTGCCAATGACCTGCAGCCTTTCTTTGAGTCTCATACCAGCTGCTTCCAGGCCTACCTGGATAGGCTGCTGAGTGAGTGGGGTCAGCTGGATGGGGAACTGAGCACAATGCAAACACTTGTGGAGGAGTAGAAGAGGAAGTGAGTGATGGAGGTGCTGGTGGGTAGGAACTCTGGCTAAGGCAAGGAGGACAATTCGAGAATCAAGTTTCAAATGATTTTATGGTCATTGGTTAGACACAGTGGCAGAGGACAAAATAGGGTCTCCACAAATGCTTGAATAACTGAATTATACTGTCTAGCACTCACCCCTTTGGGCTCAGGAATACCAACTTTGTTAGAGCTGAATACTTAAAGCTTCCTAACAGGCATGTAGTACACTCCAAAGGCCAATGCCAGCCAATCCTGATATGGTGGAGAATATAGATAGATAGTAGGTTGTCCTAGCAGCCTGCTCCTCCTATTCTCCAAACTGGTTTCTACTTCCCTCCACACCAGTCACTCTTCTTTGCCTCTCCATCTCTGGCACAAATAAGAGCTGTGCCACTTTTGGTTTAGGTCAGACACTGTGCTTGACATTCTTTGTGGCTTAATTCACTCTTCTCAACAAACTGAAAAAGAAGTATATTATTCCAGTTTTGCCGGTGAGGGAACCAAGACCAAGGTGATGGCAGAGTCAAGTATCTAGAGATACTTTATATCTCTGTTTCTCCGCATCCCCAACCTAGAACCTCAGGGGATCCCTTCTCATGCCTAACTTCAGTCCCTGATGCTGCAGCTTGTAATATTGTACTCTGGCATCACAGGGGATAACTCTGAACAGAGATGCTGAGAGGAGTCCCCATGAGTTTTCCATGATATTTACTTTATTTTCCTAAACAGGATGTTGGGGAGTGTCAAGAGTCCAGTGTGCATCCGTGAGTATCTGATGCATTCCATTTCTAGTGTTTGACATGATTTCTCAAGAGCTTCAGCTCTTCAGAAAAATTGCTTTTTCTATAGCCTCACTGCCAGAGTAAAAGAAAGGGAGGGGCAAAGGGAGATCCATATTTGGGTAGGACTTATCAAATGTCCTGTGCAGTGTATGTCCTGGATTTGCCTTCAGATAAAGAACTCCCACCTATGGATGGATGGATATATATATTTAGATTTTCCTCTTTTTGGATTTTCTCTGCCACTCATTCCTTAGATAGGAATGCATGCAATGGACATTTAGACAGACAGGTGGCATTGAACAACCCATTCTCTTTGCAGTGTGGTCAACCACACAGCTGGCAACAAGAGCATTAGTGCTGGGGGCAGCAGTTGCAGCAGCAGCAATGACATCTGGGGCAACAGAAGTGACCAGGGCATCCAAGGGGACTGTGCATTCACCAGTATGAGGAAGGGCATCCAGTCCAGAAGCACAAGCGCCTCCATGGATCAGAGTTCCAGACTGGGCAGCTCCTCCTCCTCCTCAGCTAGGATTATGCAGAACACTGCCAGTAGTGACCAGCGTTCCTGCATCAAATACTGAGACTGGGCCCTGATGCATGACTGTAGACATTTTCCCTACCTTTAGCCACACCTCTCGACAATCGCTCCTCTCTCCCCAGGGCTGGTGATACTATACTCTCATATGTTTGGAGGCTCAAAGCCAAGAAGGGGCCCAGTAGACATCTTCAGTTTAGGAGTTTGTCCCTGAGCCCATCACCCATCCCATTACCACCTATTGTCCACTTGTATATAAACTCTGCTTTGCCTCCTCTCTGCTCTCTGTTAATTTTTCTTCATTAAACTTCAATAGATGATGATGGATTTGACTCTATGGGTTTCTCAAAATAATAGGGACCCATGATATTTGCTGAATCAGAGGGCAATACACTGAAAATGTGGCCTGCAGGAAGTTATGTTAGCACTGTGCATGGAGTGAGTGAGAGTTGAGAAGAGGATGAGGGTGCTGAGGGAGTCTTTGGGGGTAAGCCAACTGGGTCAGACTTCACAATTAGCCCAGCTGCCATGCAGTTCACTTCACTTTTTCTGGATCTATCTCAGGGCAGGCCACACCCTGGAGCTGGAACACTTCTCATACTCACAACAGTAATCCTTGCCAAGAATTCCAAATGGCTCAGTGGCAGCCAACTGACTAACTGCAGTGCCAAGTCTGGGTCACCTCAGTGGGCGGCTTTTCTTTATCACCTCCCTTGGGGTCTTTGGTGGGAGATCATGGCCAAAAGCTGTCCCTGTGTCCTCATTCCTTATGATTCAATGGTAGCTGCCCCCTTTCCCGGTAAGACTCTGCAGCATTCTGACTCCCTCTTCCTCCCCCCACCTGAGATCTCAAAGCTCTGGAAAATCAATAAATGAAACCAAGTTTTACTTAGTAAGTTCCACCTGTTCAGACATTGTTCTGAGAATTTCACACATAAATAGTTTAATCCTCACAATGATCCTATGAGGTAGGCATGATTATCCTCACTTTATAGATAAGAAAAATGAGCACAGAGACATAAAGATGATTCCATGCCAGAGGTTGCAGTTAGCAAGTGGTACAGCCAGGGTTTGAACCTGAGTGGTTGGAGCCTAGAGTCCTAGAGTCCATGTTTGTAACTTGCATTTATACTAATGTCATATGTGTGATTTTGTTTTTTCTTCGTGTGTGTGTGTGTGTGTGTGTGTGAGAGAGAGAGAGAGAGAGAGAGAGAGAGAGAGAGAGATTTTTGGGGTAGAATATCTTTGGTCTTCAAAGGCAGAGGCTTAGTTTATTCAGATTCCTGCTCTGTCCTTGGTTCTGAAATCTGGTCCAGATACCTAGGGACTCTTCTATTTCAGGAGGCTGACACTTGCCTCAGTCCCTCCAAACTTGACTTCTCAGTCCCACCTTTAGTTCTGACTATTTGCATGTGCTCACAGATTACCTGCTTAAGATCAGGTAAACAATGAATATCGGAACACTGAAAAAATTAAATTAAATTTAAAAAAGAATACAAGCTTCTTGATAAGTTAGGCCAGGGGTTTATCTATTTTATTAATTCTTTCAAAGAACCAGCTCCTAGTTTCGTTGATTTGTTCTATTGTTTTTTTGGTTTCTATTTCATTGATTTCTGCTCTGATCTTTATGATTTCTCTTCTCCTGCTGGGCTTAGGGTTTCTTTCTTATTCTTTCTCCAGCTCCTTTAGGTGTAGGGTTAGGTTGTGTACCTGAGACCTTTCTTGTTTCTTGAGAAAGGCTTGTACTGCTATATATTTTCCTCTCAGGACTGCCTTTGTTGTGTCCCACAGATTTTGAACCGTTGTATTTTCATTATCATTTGTTTCCATGATTTTTTTCAATTCTTCTTTAATTTCCCGGTTGACCCATTCATTCTTTAGAAGGATGCTGTTTAGTCTCCATGTATTTGGGTTCTTTCCAAACTTCCTTTTGTGGTTGAGTTCTAGCTTTAGAGCATTGTGGTCTGAAAATATGCAGGGAATGATCCCAATCTTTTGATACCGGTTGAGTCCTGATTTAGGACCAAGGATGTGATCTATTCTGGAGAATGTTCCATGTGCACTAGAGAAGAATGTGTATTCTGTTGCTTGGGGATGAAATATTCTGAATATATCTGTGATGTCCATCTGGTCCAGTGTGTCGTTTAAGGCCTTTATTTCCTTGCTGATCTTTTGCTTGGATGATCTGTCCATTTCAGTGAGGGGAGTGTTAAAGTCCCCTACTATTATTGTATTATTGTTGATGTGTTTCTTTGATTTTGTTATTAATTGGTTTATATAGTTGGCTGCTCCCACGTTGGGGGCATAGATATTTAAAATTGTTAAATCTTCTTGTTGGACAGACCCTTTGAGTATGATATAGTGTCCTTCCTCATCTCTTATTATAGTCTTTGGCTTAAAATCTAATTGATCTGATATAAGGATTGCCACTCCTGCTTTCTTCTGATGTCCATTAGCATGGTAAATTCTTTTCCACCCCCTCACTTTAAATCTGGAGGTGTCTTTGGGTTTAAAATGAGTTTCTTGGAGGCAACATATAGATGGATTTTGTTTTTTTATCCATTCTGATACCCTGTGTCTTTTGACAGGGGCATTTAGCCCATTAACATTCAGGGTAACTATTGAAAGATATGAATTTAGTGCCATTGTATTGCCTGTAAGGTGACTGTTACTGTATATGGTCTCTGTTCCTTTCTGATCTACCACTTGTAGGCTCTCTCTTTGCTTAGAGGACCCCTTTCAAGATTTCCTGTAGAGCTGGTTTGGTGTTTGCAAATTCTTTCAGTTTTTGTTTGTCCTGGAAGCTTTTAATCTCTCCTTCTATTTTCAATGATAGCCTAGCTGGATATAGTATTCTTGGCTGCATGTTTTTCTCGTTTAGTGCTCTGAAAATATCATGCCAGCTCTTTCTGGCCTGCCAGGTCTCTGTGGATAAGTCAGCTGCCAATCTAATATTTTTACCATTGTATGTTACAGACTTCTTTTCCCGGGCTGCTTTCAGGTTTTTCACAGCAAAGGAAACAGTTAACAAAATCAAAAGACAACTGACAGAATGGGAGAAGATATTTGCAAACGACATATCAGATAAAGGACTAGTGTCCAGAATCTATAAAGAACTTAGCAAACTCAACACCCAGAGAACAAATAATCCAATCAAGAAATGGGCAGAGGACATGAGCAGACATTTCTGCAAAGAAGACATCCAGATGGCCAACAGACACATGAAAAAGTGCTCCATATCACTCAGCATCAGGGAAATACAAATCAAAACCACAATGCGATATCACCTCACACCAGTCAGAATGGCTAAAATCAATAAGTCAGGAAATGACAGATGCTGGCGAGGATGCGGAGAAAGGGGAACCCTCCTACACTGTTGGTGGGAATGCAAGCTGGTGCAGCCACTCTGGAAAACAGCATGGAGGTTCCTCAAAATGTTGAAAATAGAACTGCCCTATGACCCAGCAATTGCACTATTGGGTATTTACCCTAAAGATACAAACGTAGTGATCCAAAGGGGCACGTGCACCTGAATGTTTATAGCAGCAATGTCCACAATAGCCAAACTATGGAAAGAACCTAGATGTCCATCAACAGATGAATGGATAAAGAAAATGTGGTATATATACACAATGGAATACTATGCAGCCATCAAAAGAAATGAAATCTTGCCATTTGCGACAACATGGATGGAACTAGAGCGTATCATGCTTAGCGAAATAAGTCAAGCAGAGAAAGACAACTATCATATAATCTCCCTGATATGAGGAAGTGGTGATGCAACATGGGGGCTTAAGTGGGTACGAGAAGAATCAATGAAACAAGATGGGATTGGGAGGGAGACAAACCATAAGTGACTCTTAATCTCACAAAACAAACTGAGGGTTGCTGGGGGGAGGGGGTTTGGGAGAAGGGGGTGGGATTATGGACATTGGGGAGGGTATGTGCTTGGGTGAGTGCTGTGAAGTGTGTAAACCTGGTGATTCACAGACCTGTACCCCTGGGGATAAAAATATATGTTTATAAAAAATAAAAAATTAATTAAAAAAAAAGTAAAAAAAAAAAAAGAATACAAGCTTCAATAAAGCAGAGGGTAGAATAATAAAATAAAATAAAATATAGGGGAAAAAAATCAAGTAAACATTTGTTTCAAAGCTCAACTTTAAAAAAGATCCAGACCTTGTCCATTTTGTTTTGTTGCCTTTAAAACCAAGAGCAACAAAAAAGTCTCAAAGCATTTATGGATAACAAAACTTCCATAATTTAGCATGTTTACCTTTTTGTCTCAGCTTCTGGGGAATATTTTTCATTAGATTATTAGAATATTTGCTTCCTTTTTAAAAACATGGATTATTTATATTATTATTTTTAGAGAGAGAGTGGGGGGGGAAGGTTGGAGGGAAGGGATAGAGGGAGAGGGAGATAGAGAGAATCTCAAGGAGACTAAATGCTCAGTGCCAAGCTCAGCCCAGGGCTTGATCCCACGACCCTGAGATCATGACCTGAGCTGAAATTAAGAGTTAAACACTTAACTGACTGAGCCATCCAGATGTCCCTGTATTATTATTATTTTTTAAATGTAACCCTCTTATTATTGGGACAAGAGGAAAATAAAAATAAAGGAAATTGAGAAAATAGTCTTCTCTTGATTAGAACTAGGCTCATGATGAGCAATTTGGAAATGGGCACTCACGGAGGAAGAGAGTGATTTAAAATATTAGCTGTCAGTATTGTAGTAATAAAAATAATATCTCCATAATACCCACCACCAGGCTCACCCAACCTCCCTCCCCCCCACCTCCAAAACCCTCAGTTTGTTTTTCAGAGTCCATAGTCTCTCATGGTTTGTCTCCCGCTCTGATTTCCCCCAAGTCCGTGCTCCTCTCCATCTCCCTATGTCCTCTGTGTTATTCCTTATGCTCCACAAATAAGTGAAACTATATGATAATTGACTCTCTCTGCTTGACTTATTTCACTCAGCATAATCTCTACCAGTTCCATCCAAGTTCATACAAAAGTTGGGTATTCATCCTTTCTGATGAAGGCATTATACTTCATAGCATATACCTTTTTTTTTTTTTTTAGATTTTATTTATTTATTTGACAGAGACAGTGAGAGAGGTAACACAAACAGGGGGAATAGGAGAGGGAGAAGCAGGCCTCCCCACCAAGCAGGAAGCCCAATGTAGGGCTCGATCCCAGGACTCTGGAATCGTGACCCAAGCTGAAGGCAGACACCTAATGATGGAGCCACCCAGGTGCCCTCTTATATTCATATTCGTTCATGTATGCAAATTTTGATTAACAACTAGGTTATAAGCTCTTTAAAGAGAGGGACTATGTCATATATTGTTTGTATGTTATGTAATACTGGACAGGAAGTGTTTACTTGTTGACTGATGGACTGCTTAAATAATATAATGCATGCCAGAGCTCAGCACAGCTCTCAGAACAAGATAAGTACTCAATAAATTGGAGATATTACCATTATTACTTCAAGCGTTACCACTATTAATTAATTTATGAAGATTCAGACTCTCAAGAAATGACTTTGGAGGCCCTGAAAAGGATTCCCCACTTAGACATTGAAGTCTTCTCTAAAACACCATTCCACAATCAGCAGCCCACCTTTCTGTGGAAGGTAATACCTCTCTTTCACAGAGGATGCTCAGGTGAGTCCTACCTTATAAATTCTACTCATTGGTCCAAGTTTTTTCCCTCTGTGGCCATAGGGGACAACCCTAAGTCCTCTTATGCATGGCAGTCTACAAATATTTGAGGATGGTTTTTCTCTTCATTGGATTCCTTCTCCAGGTGGAATATTTCCATTTCCTACTCTGCTTTGGGATGCTGTACCATAGACATCCCATCCTCTGGATGCCTAAAACCCAACCCAGACTTCCAAGAGTGGCCTGACTAGCCCAGGAAAAGAGTGGGCATGGGGCTTCCTATTGTATATCCTTCAGCCCTGTAGGTGAGTTTGGCATCTCCTTCCTGCTGCTGACTCATCCTGAGCTGGTGCCATTTTATACAAGCCATTAGGAATTTGTGTTTCCCCATGCTGAACCATACTGCTGCTTTGCTTGAATACACCTGTAGGATTTTATTTTACATTAATCTCTGTTAAATCTTCCTTGTTAGATTTGGCTCACGCTCTAAACCGCCAAATTATTTCTGGATTGTGATCACGCCATCCAACTTCTTATTACTCTGACCATGTTCGGGCCAGTTGTTAATGTGAGTTATATGTACAACTGTCCTTGCTTGAGTGTACTGGAAAGAAAAACTACTATAAAGGAAAAATGACTTATTTATAACAGAAGAGGAAGTTGTTCTATTTAATTTTAAGTAGCTTTTTAAAAACCTCTTTATTATAGAAAATTTCAAATAAATATAAAAATAGAGAGACTAGTACAATGAATGCTTGCTTCTGTATCCATCACCCAGGTTGACAATTAATTCATTATCCTGTTTCATTTCTATTCTCCCCACTCCCTTAAACCCTCCAGATTATGCTGAAGCAAGTCCCAAACAGCATACTATTTTATTCATATATATAATGTTTAAGTTCCTCTGAAGGATAAGGACTCTTTAAATAAGATAACCATATTAACATTATCACCCTTAACAAGATAAACATTAATTCTTTAATATGATTTAAAAAATCCAGTCCAGTGTGTCATCTCTATTCAAATAAAAATTAAAAAAAAAACTCTGGTTGAGGTTCACAGTTCCTGTAATGTCTTGTGAATGTTTTCATTAAAATCACTTGTTTGACATGATACGCTCTAGTTCCATCCACGTTGTCGCAAATGGCAAGATTTCATTTCTTTTGATGGCTGCATAGTATTCCATTGTGTATATATACCACATCTTCTTCATGCATTGCAATTGGTTCAGACCCCCCTTTTTATTCCTTGTAATTTAACTCTTGAAGAAACTTGGCCATTTGTTTTGTGGATTTAGTGTCCTACTAAGTTAGTGGCCCCCCACCTCCACCCCTCTGCTGTGCTATTGTTTAACATGTTCCTTTTTCCGTTGTCTCTATTTTTAATGATCATATATTGGGTGTACTATTCTATAAATTTTAATACAGTTACTTATGTATAGATTTGTGAAGCCACCACCACAACAAGAGGGGAGAGAACAGTTTTATCACCCCCCCCCAATTCCTTCATGTTACTTTTGTATAGTGACACACTCCCTCCACCTCTAACCAGGGGCAACTACTGATTTGTCCTCCATCACAATAGTTCAGTCTTTCTGAGAATCTCATACCATCAAATCACACAGTGGGTAACCTTTTGATATTGACTTCTTTCCCTCAGCATAACGCCTTTGAGATTTATCCAATTTGTTGTAGCAACAGTTTGCTTCTTTTTATTGCCACGAGTACTGCATCGAATTGATGTACTATGGTTTGTTTTCTCCTCTTGAAGGACACTTGAGTTGTCACCAATTTTTGTGATTATTAATGGAGATGCTATAAGCATTCATGTACATGTTTTCATGTGAATGTAAGCTTTTATTTCTCTAGAGTAAATACCCAGCAGTGGGATTTTTGGTCATATGTTGTATCTTTAATTTTATAAAAAAATTGCTAAATTGTTTTTAAGAGTGGTTGTGCCATTTTGCATTGTATGAGAATTGCAGTTAAATTGCATCCACCAGAGCAAGTTGTCAGTATTTTTAAACTTTAGCTGTTCTAAGACATATGTAGTGGTGTGGCTCTTTGCTTTGAAGAATTTATTGATTCTTTGCTTTTGAAAGGTGAGATCCTCTTCCTCCCTTTCTCCCCATGGAAATCTGGAGAGGGTGAGACAAACAGGCCTTTGTTATGCTGCATGCAAAATTAGAGGGATTTTGAATTTTCATGGGAGATCCAGGAAAGAAGACCAGAACAGACCATGGAAAGAAGAGGAGGGTGAGGAGGTTTCAGCTCAGGTCATGATCTCAGGATCATGATCTCAGGGTCAGGAGATCAAGCCCCATGTTGAGCTCCCCACTCAGTATGGAGTCTGCTTGGGATTCTCTCCCTTTCACTCCTCTTTTGCCCCTTCCCCTACTTGCTCTCCCATCCTCTCAAATAAATAAGTAAACAAGTAAATAAATAAATAAATAAAATCTTTAAACAAAAAAGAGATTCTAGCTGAGGGCTAAGCAACATAGTGGCGTTGGGAAGCGGTTCAGCCCATCGTCTGAGAACCAAATTCTGCAATTCTGGGACTATATCTTTTTGTGGGGGGAGCATCTTTAACATGCTTTCATGGCCTGTGCCATGGTAAGGAGCCAGGGAAGGGACATGAGAGGTAGCTCTGGAGGAGGCTCCTTTATTAACAGAGGAAGTTTTGGAGAAGGTGGAGCATGGTCCCTGGTTCCCACAGAGCCCTCTGTCTGGAGACCAGATCTGCCTTGGCAGCAGTAGCAGCAGCAGCAGCAGTAGAGCTGGGCCTTAGGCATGGTGGCGGGGGTGCAAGGCCTAGACTGAGTGAGGGACTCCAGAGAAAGAAGCCTGGATATTCGGTGAGCGAACCATGGAAAGAGCACTGGAGGGGAACCCTACGAATTGCTAGATGATCATTGAGGTTTACCTGTCCTCACTGTGTAACTTGAACAGGTTCCATCTCCTCTTTGATCCTCGTGGTCCTTATCTTTACAAAGATACCTTTGGAGGTCTCTAATCTTTGAGGTTTCTTAAGTAACATCTCAAGTAGGAGGGGGCTCTATGTTCTCGTGATTTTTTTTTCTTTTCCTTTAAACAGCAGGATGTCTGGGGTGTGTCATCACTCTGTGCATCTGTAAGTATCTTACATATTTTTTTCCCTGGAGGTTGGGTTAAATATTGCTACTGAGATTGCATAACTACTTCCCTTAGGATAAAGCAGAATGATTCAACCTTTCACAAAGGGAAGGTCTCTATATAACAAAGGCATTACTGAGTTTTCCACATTCCGACCTCTTGGAGCTGGAGGAAAAGAAGAAGGCATCTGCTGTTATTCCTTATGTCTGGCTCTGCCACAGCTGAGCTCACCACCTGCTGTGGCCACCTACCCTCTAATACTCCTGTGTGCCCCCTCACTCCCCACCCCTCAGTCCCGAGCACCTCTGCCTTCTCCATCCATCCATGTAACCAGCACCTAGAGCAGGAAACAAACATTCCCATTGCCCCAGATGTCCCCACTCTGGTCTCTCTTCCAGCTATGTCTCCCACCCATCCCCCCCCCCTTGAAAGGGCTAATCTGATTTCTAACAGCATAGGTTAGGGTTAAATATTTTCATATTTCATGAACATTTTTCAGTAGCATCATACAGTTTGTGTCTGGGCTCTTTTGTTTAACACAATATAGCAAAATTCTTCCAAAACCAACTCTGTGGTTGCAGATCATTTGTTCTCATTAGTATGCTGCTATGTTCAGGGTGCATGGGAGGCTAAGTTGTTAAGTGGCTCCCTGCTCGGTGGGAAGCCTGCTTCTCCCTCTCCCACTTCCCTCTGCTTGTCTTCCCTCTCTCGTTGTCTCTCTCTCTGTCAAATAAATAAATAAAATTAAAAAAAAAAAGTATGCTGCTGTGTGGCTAAACCCAGTTATTTACATACTCTACTACTGTTGGACACGGTGTCTGAGTTAGATTTTCAGCTATTATGGACAAACCTGCAATGAGTATTCTAGTACATGTCTTGTGGTTAATACATGAACGCACTCAATGGTTTGTGTACATCTAACAGTAGAATTGTTGTGTCCATAGTGTATGGTATGTTCAGCTACAGCAGATACTCTTAACACTTAATATTTCCTTTCTTTGGTAGTTTAGCCTTTTTGGAGGGGATACTATATATATCTTTGTGATTTTTAAAAATTTGCACGTCCTCTAGTAGTTAAGGATGTTGAGCTCCTTTTGTACATACACTGGCCATTTTGGGTATCCTCTTTCACGCACATCTTCAACCCATTTTTCTATTTTTCTTGTGAATTTACAAGTGTTCTTAATATGTTCTGGATGAGTCTTTTGTTAGATATATGAATATTTTCACCCACTCTGTGGGTTGCCTTTTCACTCTTTAATGGAGCTTTTTTGATCAACAGAATTACTTAATTTTATAAATTCATCATATTTTTCTTTAGTGTGGTGCTTTTTGTGTCCTATACTCTGCTCTATACTCTAAGGTCATGAAGACACTCTCTGGGGTCTTCCAAAGGCTTACTGTTTCACTTTTCATGTTCAGATCTGCTGTTGATTCTTATGTATTTTTTCCCCCACACATACATCAAATTGGAGATTCTATAACATTTAATTATTAAAAGAGAGACATGTCCATCTCTCTTAAGATGTACTTACCATCTTGGTGGTAAGTACACAGGTGTTTGCTATATTGTTTTCTGTATGATTGAAACATTTTACAATTAAAAATAAAATGAAAAAATATTTAAGCATTGATATTTCCCTGGGTTCCCTCTTTGATCTACAGTTCTTTTCATGTTACATGATCTTCCTGGGTGAGTTTGCCTACTTCCCTTCTAGTCATCTATTTATTTTAATTTCATCAAGCACCGATTCTGTCCATGTACCATGCAGTTGCCGGCCACAGAGAGGAATATAACATGGCTATCCTTTTAAGGGACTTACAGTTTGGTATATATGGTGACAGAGAATTGCAGTAAAGTTCCTTGGAATAGCTATTGCAAAGGACACCTCAGAGCTCATGTTCTCTTCAACATGAGTGTTCAATTTTCCTTCCTCCTCTTCTTGTTCCCTTTTTAAAATCAACTTAATTGGGGCACCTGGGTGGTTCAGTGGGTTAAAGCCTATGCCTTTGGCTCAGGTCATGATCCTGGGGTTCAGGGATTGAGCCCCCCATTGGGCTCTCTGCTCAGCAGGGAGCCTGCTTCCCCACCTCTCTCCCTCTCTCTCTCTGCCTGCCTCTCCACCTCCCTGTGATCTCTGTCAAATAAATAAATAAAATCCTTAAAAAATTATTTTAATGAATTATTTTATTATAATTATATATAAAATTAAAATTTTATTTAATACATTATTTTATTACCTTTTTAAAGATTTTATTTATTTATTTGACAGACAGAGATCAAAAGTAGGCAGAGAGGCAGGCAGAGAGAGAGAGAGAGAGAGAAGCAGGCTCCCTGCTGAGCAGAGAGCCCAGTGCGGGACTTGATCCCAGGACCCTGAGATCATGACCTGAGCTGAAGGCAGCGGCTTAACCCACTGAGCCACCCAGGCGCCCTAAAAAAAAATTAAAATCAACTTCATTGAGGGATGATTTGCATATGATAACAATGCAGCCATTTTCAGAATACATTTCAATGAGTTTTAACAAAAGTATATCCCCATGTAAGTACAACCACAATTATAATACAGGACATCTTCCAAAATTTTCTCCCATGCTCCTTTGTTGTCAATCACCTGCCAATCCTCAGGTGCAGGCTGAGGCTTGCTTCCTGTCACTATGGGTTAGTTGGCCTCTTCTAGAATTTCATGTAAATGAAATCATACAGAATGCATTCTTTCTGTGTGTGGCTTCTTTCCATCATTGTGATGTTTTTGAGGTCCATCAGATACATGTATGCTCCAGGTCTTGGTGTGCCTTTACTTGCCTTTTCTCAGCGATGGGTTTCAAAGCTCCCTGCCTCCTTTCCAGCACTCTGGTGGTATCTCTCACTCTTCAGCATATTCACCTGCATATAAAGGCTGGCTGCTCTACCCAGCCTCTTAGACTAATCAGCAATCTCTATCTAGTCTGAAAACAGGGCAGGTGACTCTCTTATTGCTTCCCCAGCTTTTCATAAAGACGTGGGACTTTTCCTCCTTTAATACAGTGGTTTATGTTATAGGAATTAGTACTTTAGAATTAAAGTAAACTGTAGCTCTAAAAGAACACCAGCACTTGGGCCAGCATTCTCTAAGATTCTGATTCAGAAGGTCAGGAACAAGGCTTGAGGACCTGGATTCTGAAAAGCTGCCCAGAAGTCCTGATGTGCAGTCAGCACTGAGGGCCACTGTCCACAGAGTGAAGTCTCGATTCTGCAGCATGGCACAGAGAGACCATCATAATCAGTTTCAAATTACACCTTCTGCTCTTTCTGCACGACCTGTCTTCCTCTTCCATGTTCCTTACTCCCTGCAAGCATGTGTGATCTCTCACCAATACTCCCCCTCAGCTGTATGTGAAATGTTTTCCTCTCTAGTAGGGATGTCTTCTCTTATTGTCCATCCACTTGGCCCACTCCTACTCATGCCTCAATAACGCATTCAAAATTACTTCTATGAAGTATAAAAGGGCTTCCATAGTCTTTCTTCTCCCTATGCCCATAGTAGCTGTCAAAAACACTGACCCTGTTATGATATAAGGAGTTGTTTATATGACTGACCCATCCTTCAATACAACTGTGAAATTCTCCAGACCATGGGCCCTGTCTTGTACAGCATCATGTTCCCATTGGGTAGCCTGGTGCCTCACACAAGTAGGTGCTTAACAAACAATTGCTGAGTGAATGAATGGACATTTGGAGAGAAGAGTGAAGGGATGGTGGTCCTTGATGTATCCCTTGGAGGGCATTAAGTCCTGGGGGAAACAAGGGCTGGATACTCCTGCCTGGGTTCTCTGAGCATTGTGCCTGACTCTCATTCTCAGCTTTGGTTTCCAAGCCTCTTGGGAGAAAGCAGAGTTAGAGGGTAGGTTGGGATGGTATTTGGCTTCTGACTGCATCAGTCTTCAAACCTAGTTCATGCTTAATGCTCTTGTCATTTTCATTTGGGGTTGCTGGTTGTTTGAGTCTGTGAGTGTGAGTCACAAAGGGTGTGTGTCTGTGCGTGGCATGTTTGCCCATATGTCTGTCAGTTTAGATAAATGAGAGGATTTTAAAAAGTTGAAGATATTCTATAAATGTCAGACACTATTAAGTGCACATATGCTTACTGTGTACTTATATGCACAGATGCACTTATATGCACATACACTTATATGCACAGATGCTTATAAGGCTGTGGCTTGGCATTTTTTGGAAACAAGATCTTCTCAAGTTGCGCAAGGCTGGCTGGCCACTGAGGGTATACGGACAGTTCCAGCTACGGGACCTGCCCTCCAAGGACTTCCCCACTGGACGAGGGAAGGAAAGACATTCTCATTTGACTTTGGGTCTGGTAGGGATGACTGTGTACCAGGAACTGTTAGACAGGAGAGCTCAAGGGGCCAGGCTAATCATACAAGACATTGCTGTGGGGCTGGGCTGCTTGCTCTTTCCTAAATTATGGGTCAGTTTGGGTGTAAAGAAAAGGGGAAGGGGGCTTTAAGAGAGAGGACCCTTCATGGTCCCTAGGACAGACGAGGAACCAGTCAAAAGAGGTCAACACAGTGCCCAGCACAGAAAGGCGCTCAGGAAGGGTTGGCTGGGGAGCAGATGAGGGGGAAGGCAGAAGAGCCTCACACTAGAGCTTCACTTAGAGGCTGGGCTACTGGTTGTGAGTCAGGGCAGCCCAGGCTCTGGCCTGTGGCTCACGGGCTTGCAAAATTGGGACTGTGACCCTGACTAGGAAAAAGTGAGATGGAACAGCACAGACTGTCCCCTCTGCTGGGGAACTTGCAAAGTGGCCTTGCTAGGGACCATGTTTAGACAAGAGTAGGGTCCGGTTTGTGTCTTTTGTCCCTGTTCAGGACTCTGTTTTCTTTTGCCGTTTCCCAAACTTCATCCAATCTGAGTCAACTGTTCAAAGTCAGAGCTAAACTCTGGGTGGGGACACAGAGCTCCCCATGGGGCACCCACATAGAGAGCCTTTTCCGGAGGCCTGAGCCCTGCATGGCTATTCCCTAAACACAGGCTCCAGACTGGGGCAGAACTGGATTGGAGGCCACATCCTGTCTGTGGGCCCCTGGACAAGTGATTTAACTTCTGAGTTCCAGTTTTCCTCTTCTGTGAAATGGAGCTTTGTGCCCTTCCCTACAGGGTTGTGGGGAGGGCGGAAGGGAAGAGGTCTGTGAATGTCAGTTGCTGAGTCCACCGCTTGGCCAGCACGCCATGGCTTGCCTTCCTGCCAATATTACCAACCTCAGTTAACACAGTACATCTGTCCTCCCATTTATAAAGCCCTTTATTGCTCGGTCCTCGTTCCCAACTCCTAGCCGCTCTGCTCCACAGACAGAGGAGGGGATTTTCACCTCCATTCTGACTGGCTAAATGGAGGCCTGGAAGGATCCGGAGCAGAGGAGAAGGGCTTCCTGTTTCTGTCCAGGCTGCTTTTTTAAAAAAGATTTTATTTATTTACTTGAGAGAGACAGAGATAGTGAGAGGTATTATGAGTGGGGAGGAGAGGGAGAAGTAGACTCCCTGCTGAGCAGAGAGCCTGACGGGGGGCTCCATCCCGGGACCCTAAGATCAGGATCTGAGCCAAAGGCAAACGCTTAACTGACTGGGCCACCCAGGTGCCCCCAGGCTGCTTTCCATGGCTCTGATGGCCTCCTGGGGTGGCAGGGTCTGGGTACATTGAGGAGGCCACCCACCCATCAGGGGCCCTGTCCCTCAAGGCTGCAGCTGCCGAGGGCTAGATGCAGTGAGGCTGGCCCCTTAGTGAGACTTGGCTCAGAGCTCACCTGGGTATGGGACAAGAGTTCTTTACGGAGTCGTGTTCTCTCTGATCGAAGACCATAGGACACCAGAGCTCAGGCCCTCACCCCCTGACCCAGTGCCCCCCATCCTGACACAGCCCTGCATGCTTCTCCCTCCTCAACTCCTTCTCAGCCCCACCCATCCCATGCTGTCCCTGGCCCATGTTGCCTGCCATCTGCTGTGCAGTATGTTGCTAAGCGGGTCCTTAACCCTGAGTGCCTGCATCTCACTGCCCTGTTTCCCCAGAGAAGCTGGGCTCCCGGCAGTCAGGAGCAGTTTCTCCTCCACCTCCCTAATTCCCCCAGGGAGGGCTCGGGTTCCCCAGAGCAGAGGGGGCCTCCGTCATGGTACCAGCCCAGGAGGCATAGCCATGACCATGGAGAGGAAAGGCTGCAGGGCCCCATGTCTCTCTGGAAGCCCCTGTGCCCTCCCCTTTGGAAAGGCTCATCTGGACTAATTCTGTTAGCAGCATACTCTGTTCCTCTCTTAAGAGGCAGCTGAGAAGAACACGGGGTTTTATAGTCTGCAGGTGCAGGGGATTAGCAGTGGGCTTTGCCAGGAAGGAAGGATTTGGGATGGGCCCTCATTAGAGCCTCAAACGTCCACTCCAATTTCTTTGGAATTTGTTATTGATGTTTAAAATGCAAACTGACTTCTCAGCATATTCAAACTGGGTCAGTTCATTGGCAACGGTCAAAGGGCGGAAACCACTGAATTGTTCTGCAGTGTTTCCCTGCAGAATAGTGTGGATTGGCAAAAAAGGTAAGCGGGGCAGGAAGACAGTGTGCGACATTTCCTCGTTTTGCTCCCTAGGTCTCTTTTGAGGAAGACCATGGACCACATTGAAAAAGCTCCCTTTGGATTTTGGAGTCAGGACAAGACTCACATACCTGTGAAGAGAGTGGCTTTAGGCATTGCAATAAAGTCCCCTTCCCCCAACCCCTGGCCACCAACCCACCCTCCATCCACTTTCCCCAGGCTGACTCTGTCCTCAGTCAGCATCACAGATGTCAGCAGGCTGAGGAGGTAGAGGCAACGAGGCTAGGACACTGGGGTCCCTTTCTCCCACATCCATACTTTCTTTGAACCCCGGGCTTCGAGAGGTCTAATGTGAGCCCTCTGCTCAAGTCTGAAGGCCTGGGTTAAGAGGAGGAAGCTGGGTATAAGGAGAAAGCTCAGGTGTGGCTGACTCACACCTGTGTTGTGAACTCTCAGTCTGTGCTCCTATTCAGGAGCGACATGGTTGCCATGTCTTGGTTTCTCAGATTAGCGAGATGCTTTGAGCAAGAATCAGGGTCTTGGAGGGTGGGGCAAACACCTGTGTTTTGAAGGGGGCAAGGAGGGTATTTCCCATCTGTGACATAAAGGGAAAGAGAGCACAGGACAGGGCACTGTGATGATAGCGTGTGTGGTTTTGGGAGTATGTATATCAGTATGCGTGCGTTAGTGGGAATGCACACTGTTCATGTTGTGTTCTGCTTCTCTCTCTGTAGGTAGAAAGTCTGGCAGTCTGAGGACTCAGAATTCTGAGGAAGGGAGAGCTGGATCAGGCAAAACCTCCACTTGCCCAAACTTTCTTAGCCCTTCTTCCTTGAGAGTCTTTGTGACTTTTCGTGTTTGAAGGGTTTTGGAGCTGCTCTAAGATTTGGTGGGTCACTGGTTTAAAACGGTCATCTCGGGGCGCCTGGGTGGCTCAGTGGTTTGGGCTGCTGCCTTCGGCTCGGGTCATGATCTCAGGGTCCTGGGATCGAGCCCCGCATCGGGCTCTCTGCTCCGCAGGAAGCCTGCTTCCCTCTCTCTCTCTCTCTCTGCCTGCCTCTCTGCCTACATG
>NC_081562.1:87316515-87420502 GCF_022355385.1 Mustela nigripes | reverse complement strand
TGTTTTGGGCTGCTGCCTTCGGCTCGGGTCATGATCTCAGGGTCCTGGGATCGAGCCCCGCATCGGGCTCTCTGCTCCGCAGGAAGCCTGCTTCCCTCTCTCTCTCTCTCTCTGCCTGCCTCTCTGCCTACTTGTGATCTCTGTCTATCAAATAAATAAATAAAATCTTAAAAAAAAAAAACGGTCATCTCCCCAGTGAGCTTGTAAGGGAGCAGTTTTCTTGCACTCCTGGTGCCAAGTGTAGGAGCCCAGTGGCCAGAAGTGGAGTGGGTGAATGGGGGGAAAGGCTGAGATAGATGAGAGAGGGTTCTGGGAGGAGCGTGTGTCTGAGCATGGAGGCCAGATGTGATGGGAGAGGGGAGGCTCATTGTAAAGGTGGATGTTCTCTGCGGAGACTCATTTTCCAGAGAGTGCCTTGGGTTTTGCTGCCAGGAGCAGAGTCATCAAGACTGGTCTTTGCTGTTGAAAGGAAGTAGGAGACAAGTGTTATAAAAGGGACCTACCTTCACACCGCACACAATTTACAGAGAGCTTTTCTCATACATGATCCTCTCAACAACCTGAGGAATAGAAAGTATTTGTCTTCTCCTTTTTAAAAAAATAACTTTAATGGTAATAATAAAAGGGAAATTGGCAGATTCAATGGGGTTTCTGTAAAATTTCTAGATTTTAGGCAGTGTGTACTAGGAAAAGAATTAGAGATGAGGACAAGTGTGCTACAGTCCACTGGGAGATACTGACGTAGTGTTTCGAAGATATCTGAAACTTTTATCTCTTGTATGGAAGAAAGAGCAATGTAGAGAATTTTAGGACAAAAAATCTACTCCTTGATCATGATGTGTTGAATGTAACCAGCCCTGTAGTGTACATCACCATGATAAATAGATACTTAGAAAACTTGTGATGGAAAAGAGCCTTCACTTGCTTTACTGAGTCAAGTTCAGAGGCTACTGCCCAGCTGCAGAAAAGAGGTGAATTTTTAGCTTCCATTCTTCTTAAAATTTCCTGGGGAGAACCCCAACCTTTCTAGATTGGGAAGGTGGTGTCTTTCAGGTGAGCCAAAGAGGAAAGGCCTTGGGAATCCTGCATTTGTTTTCTTAATGTGAGCCTGGAAGAGGAAAGGCTGGTGGTTTCTTGGGCTTGGACCAGGGGTCTAGACCTCTCTTCCTGGCTGGTCTGGCCTTCGTCCAGCTTTCCCCTCTCCTTGGACCCCTCTCCCCACCTTCCCCCTCCCTCTCATGGGTCTTGGCCATGGTCAGTACTTCCTTCTGGTCCACTGCACATGCCTACCCTTCTCAGACTGACCCTTCTCTCCTACCCCACTCCAGCTCTCCCTCCAAAACCCTCATGGCTAAGAACTGACTCCATGTGTGTTTCACATGCAGGCTTTCTCCTCCCTGGACAGCAAGAACCCAAGAGGCATCTGCTGTCCCTTACCTGACTTCTGCATCTCCTTCCACCTCCTCGGTCTTTCCCCTCCCAGCCCATCCCTTCTTCCTGCTCTTCACCCACTTCTTTGCTGGGACTCTGCACCATCCCTGTAATCTTCTGAGGCTGGATGGTCTGGCAGAGTGGCCTCGGGGACATGGGTCAGGTGGAGAAATGCTGACCTGTCACTCCCAGGGAGTGAGGGTGGGGGGAGACTCTAAGTCTCTTGGGGATTAGGGATTGTGTCCAGCCCTGCAGGATGGCCCCTATCCCAACTTGAGCTTATTTCAGGTGAGTAACCCTGGGAAAATAAAGCAATCTGGAAATTTGGGGTGATTACCAAGGTGTGTTACGAATTTTGGACTCAACTTCTTGCTGCCAGGCAAACCAAAGCTGATAATACCTCAATTAGTTGGCTGGCACCCAAAGCCAACCAAGCTCCCTGGCCCTATATAAGGGCCATTCCCAGCCCAGAACTTCAGAAGGTGTCTGAGTTTCCTCTAGCCTTTCCATCTGTCCTTCCTTTGGAATACCTTGCTGTCCACCATGAATCGCCAGGCCAGCCACAGCCAACAATCTTGCAGATCTTCCAGCGGGGGCCACCGCCAGGGCTTCAGTGGCCAGTCAGCTGTAGTGTCGGGCCAGAGCCGGGTTAACTCCACCAGGTCCTCCTCAACATCCCGTTCAGGCAGGGGCGGTGGTGGGTCTGCTGCCTGTGCTATGATGGGAGGAGGTTTTGGCAGCAGGAGTCTCTACAACCTTGGGGGCAACAAGAAGATTTCCATCAGCGTGGCTGGAGGCAGCTCCCGGGCTGGAGAGTTTGGGGGGACCCATAGAGGCAGTGGTTTTGGAGGTGGTGGAAGAGGGATGGGTGGGGGCTTTGGTGGAAGGGCTGGTGGCTTTGGTGGAGGAGCTGGTGGCTTTGGTGGAGCTGGTGGCTTTGGTGGAGCTGGTGGCTTTGGTGGAGCAGGTGGTTTTGGTGGGCCTGGTGGCTTTGGTGGGCCTGGTGGCTTTGGTCCTGGTGGCTTCCCCGGAGGAATCCAGGAAGTGACTGTCAACCAGAGCCTCCTGCAGCCCCTCAATGTGGAGATCGACCCCCAGATTGGACAAGTAAAGACCCAGGAGCGAGAGCAGATTAAGACCCTCAACAACAAGTTTGCCTCCTTCATTGACAAGGTGAGCCCATCTTGGGACAGCTGGACAGTGAGGAAGCCTGGCTTAACTGGGATGGTCTCTTTTTCTTCTTCTCATTGTGAATCTGAGGAAGAACTTGTGGGTTTATCCTACACCTTGCGTCCTCTGTGGCATTTCAGCAAGTGATGTTACTGCAGATGATGGAAATATTGGCTGGAGTTACCGCCCTCTCCACGTGGCCCATCACTGTGGTTTGTCAGAGGCACTGCTGGGATTGTTCATTGCCATCATGGATATCTCCTCACTATTGCCTTCTGAAACCCAAGCTCAGAATTTCCTCTCTATGCCAGAGGAGTTATGAGCTATTTCCCTTTGAAAGAGAGGCCGACTCTTCCCAAGCTGGATTTGTCTGAAAGAGGAGTTCATCTGCCATCAGCCTAAGAAGAGGGATGTAGAGAGGTTTTGGGAGGTGGGATGGGTAGGGGTAACAGGTACCTCCTCCTTGGTGGTTCTCATGGGAAGACTTTGGTGTGGGGAGCTGTGGATATTGGGGTCATTTGGCATTTGTGTACTTGTGTACATGTGCAAGCAAGGCTGGGGAGATGTTTTCTAGGGATTTCTGTGCTTTGGATAGTCCATGCAAGGGCCACAATGCTAATTGTTATGGTCACCAGAGGGCATTGGGTGGCTGCTAACTGAGGATTTCATCCATACTGTTGAGTATGATGTGGCGAAATCTCTTTGTGATCCTGGGACAATATTAGGCCTTAAAGAGAGAGGATTCATAGGGACCCTTTGGGGTCCCCTCACCCTACACCTGTCCTGGGCAAAACCAAAAGAGGAAAAGCATCTTAACATTGGAATACCAGACCTTTGCAGAGGTGAAACTCTTCAAAGTCAAGTGGCCTGCTAATTGCCAGCAGATACATGGGTGTCCTGATAAAGAACTCACAGAAATGTGGAAGGCAATGTGACAATGCTGCTCCTTCAATGCTGGGCCCAAGAGCAGCTCTCAGCATCAGCTCTCATCACCCTTCAGGGGGGATTCCTGAGTCTTGGGGTCCTGAGTGTCCAGCATGAGGCCTGGCAAGAGCTCTGCAAATGTTTGTTGAATGGCCAATTGACTGGCATTTATTCCACATGTTTATGCAGTTGGCCTTGAACTTGTGTGCAGAAATGTTTTGCAGCAAATGAAAGTTTGAGACACCTTTAGCTAATGGTGCAGTTTAAATGCAGCTGAGCCTTGTATTTAACCAGGCTTGGCAGAGGGGGCTGAATCTAGGTGCATTTGGACCCTGTTCCTGGGGCAAGGGCTGCCTGAAATCCACTTCCCTATGGCTTTTGTTCTTTCCCACCTTTGTGCAGTGTACCCACCTGTACTGCAAACCTCCTCATGAGGACTATAGCCGCTCTAGGATGTTGGAATCTCCTACTCTTTGTTGAATACTTAATGGTTGAGGAATGAATGATGGAGGGAGGAATGAATGAATGAATGAATGAATGATATAGCAGGAAGATCATCAAATATATGTATCATGAAACCTCAGTTCTGTTTTGTCACTGACCTGTGTGACCATTGTCATCTCTGGGCTTCAGTTTCCTTGTATCTGCTCAGTCGGGCTCTCCACATCACACCAAAGGGCTGTCCACAAGGGTTTAGCACTAAGCTATGGCAGCATTCAAAACGCAGCCCTGCTGGAGAGACAAGGAGACCCCCGGGACTTGGTTTGGGGAAGTCATGAGCCTGCATGACTGGAGCTGGCTCCAGACAGCTCCTCAATGCTCTTCTCATTGGGCTGCAGGTGCGCTTCCTGGAGCAGCAGAACAAGGTCCTGGAGACCAAGTGGAGCCTCCTACAGGAGCAGGGCTCTGGTTCTAATACCAACAACAACAACCTAGAGCCTTTTTTTGAGAACTACATCAGCAGCCTCAAGGCCTTCCTGGATGGGCTGCACTTGGAGAAGGACAAGCTGCAGGGTGAGCTGAGGGGCATGGAGGAGACGGTGGAAGACTTCAAGAAGAGGTGTGTGCTGCTCAGTCCCAGGGTATGGTGGCGGGGGGTGGGGGATGGAGCTGGAGGGTGGGAGGGGCAGATGGCAGGAGGCCTAGTCTCCAGTTTAGCTCTGTTCCAGTTGGCTGCAAGCTTGGAAGAATTACCCCATCCTCTTTGACTCTCGATAGCCCAGTCTGTAAAAGAGAGGCTCATGGCTTGCTTGAGGCCGAAGTCCTTTGGAGACTTTAAGGAAAGGGCACAGACATATAATTTGGGGAGTTCCAACACACCCTGAAACTCATTTATGAACCTAACAGACTCAGAAAGCATTGTCTGTCCTCCCTGGGCTAGATTCTCTTCATGTTCCCCTTCAAATAGGAATTTTATTTCCCCTGTCAATAAACCTCTCAGTGAGTAGCAACTTGCTGTGCCTTGGTCAAGCTCCATTCTGCCACTAATGAACTCTGTGAGCTTCGGCAAGTACCTCAGCTTCTCTGTGTTGCAGTTTCCTCACTGTAAAATGGAAATAGTAGAAGTATTGACCCTATTTGTTGTAATGAAGATGGGATGAGTTAATACAAGCATAATTCATGAAGCAGGACCTGGCACATTCTTAGCGACCCATTCTTGGTTTTCATTAATTCAGAAAATATCTACTGGGAGACCATGGGGCTACTATACTTGCTATACACAGAGTTTTCACCACACATCTCCCCGTGAAAGCTCCTGGCAGCTCAGTCATCTCCCTTTGCTTATATAAATGGTTTAAAAAAAAAAATCCCAAGTTCTCCAGGAAGCCTTCTAGGATTAATCAAAATAGGACCCCAGTAGGATGAGGCTCCTACTGTAGTGTCCAGTAATTACCATCACCATTACTACATGGTACCTGGCACATAGTTGATGCTCAGTAAAGTCTGTTGAATGAACTCTCATCTGAATCCAGAAGGCTTTGCATTGCACCGACGCATGTCTTGAGCTAAACTGGCAGAGGTCCTGAGTCCATGTTACTTCTGAGAATTGCTTGGGGACCATGGGGGCATGCCAGAGAAGGCAGATCCAAAGGGGACTCTTATCTCACAGGTATGAAGAGGAGATCAACAAACGTACAGCTGTGGAGAATGACTTCGTACTCTTGAAGAAGGTGAAGGATCTCTCCCCTTCCCTCCCAGCCCAAAGCTCCAAAAGCAGAGTGGTTTGAAGGTTGAGGGGAAGCAGAGTTTAGTCCTGCTAAGCGAAGGGTCTTCTTTAGGCCATGTAGGTGAGGGCTTGGGCTAGGGAGGGAGCCTGTAGAGCAGGGCAGGCAGGGGCAGGGCCTGAAGATTCTATGCAGCAGGCTATAAAAGGCCTACCAGACTTTGGCCATGCTCCTTCTCCTCATGGGCCCATGGGGTTTATGAATTTGGTTAGGCCTTGAGTTTTGATTAGAAATAGGGTTTTGTTTTTTTTCAGGAACACATTCTCAGGAGCTATTTAAACAGAAGTTTTGAGTATTGCAAATTTAGATTCTCCCTCAGGCCTTCCTCACAAACCCTCCACACCTAGGCCCAGTATGGTGGCCTCGGCCCCGCTCACCTTGCCCCTCTCAGCCTTTTGCCTCTTCTGCTCTTCTCTGTTGGGTATTTGCCAGGCCAGCCTGACAGACAGCGGTCTAGTCCTGTTATGATATGTCTGCCTGGGCCTCATTTCCCTTGAGTGGGAGCTCCCAGGGGGTGGCTCTTGTGGCCCCTTCATCAGGGCTCAGGACTGGGCCAGCCCACAGGTTGGCGGGGACAGTGACTGAGCTGTCCCTCAGGATGTTGATGCTGCCTACATGACCAAAGTGGAACTGGAGGCCAAGGTGGAGACTGTGACAGATGAGATCAACTTCCTGAAGGCTCTCTATGATGCTGTAAGTCTGCTCCTCACCTGCAAGTCTCTGACCCACCTGCTTTCCACCTCCTGGAGAAGAAGGCTCTCACCAGAGCTTTAGCAGGAAGCCCTTGAGTCACATCTGTGCTTCTGACAAAAGTGATACCTTCCCACCTGGTCCTCAGACTCAACTCCTCCTGAGCTGATGGATCCCTGTCTTTTGGGGATCCCTGGTGTGGGTCTGCTCAGGAATAAGCATGTCTATCTGGCTCTGCAGGAGCTGTCCCAGATGCAGTCAGACACCAGTGACACGTCTGTGGTGCTGTCCATGGACAACAACCGCTGCCTGGACCTGGACAGCATCATCTCTGAGGTCCGTGCCCAGTACGAGGCGATCGCCCAAAGAAGCAAGGCCGAGGCCGAGGCGCTGTACCAGAGCAAGGTGGGCGACACCATCCTGTAACTCTGGGGACTCTCACTTCCCCATCAAGCTACCTGGGCAGCCATTGCCTCTGAGTCATTCTCTTCTATATCTCCAGTGGGTGCTTCCCCACTGGTCTGGTGTCCCCCACATCCATCTCCCCTCTTTTAAAGATTTTATTTATTTATTTGAGAAAGAGAAAGAGACAGAGGAGACAAGCAGAGGAGTGACAGGCAGAGGGAGAAGCAGGCTCCCCACTGAGCAGGGAGCCCCATGCGGGATCTGGTCCCAGGCCTCTGGGATAATGACTTGAGCTGAAGGCAGATGCTTAACTGACTGAGTCACCTAGGTGTCCCTGCATCTCCCTTCCTAATCAGAGAGATCTGACTTTGCTGTAACTTGGTGCTTCTCAACAGGAAGGGAAGGCAAGATTTTTCTCCCAGGAGCCATATGGAAAAGTCTGCAGACAGTTTTGGTTGTGGGTGGGGATCAGGGGTTGCCAGAGGAGTCTAGTGGATAGCCTAGAGGCCAGGGATGCTGTTAAACATCCTACAATGCATGACCCCACCTCCCAACAAAAAAAATTATCCTACCTAAAATGTTAGTAGTGCCAAGGTGGAGAAATCGTTAGTCCCTCTGGCTGCATTCCCTTTATTGCTGGGGACACTTCCATTACTCCTCCTGGACCTTGTCATTGTGTGCTCTGATTTGATCACACTGAGGGGTTGAAGCTAGTGTCTGGAAAGAAGACGGGGGAAGGAGAAGGAGACTGAGCAAAGGGACCCCAGAACTTGTGTCTGTCCCCCTCCTTCCATCCCAAATCTGAATGGGGCATAAGTAGGTCCATCTATTGTTGACTCTTCTGGCTTTTCTTTCTTCTTCTTCTTCTTTTTTTTTTTTAAAGGTTTATTTATTTATTTATTTGACAGACAGAGATCACAAGTAGGCAGAGAGACAGGCAGAGAGAGGAGGAAGCAGGCCCCCTGCTGAGCAGAGAGCCCTATGTGGGGCTTGATCCCAGGACCCTGGGATCATGACCTGAGCCAAAGTCAGAGGCTTTAACCCACTGAGCCACCCAGGCACCCCCTCTTCTGGCTTTTCTGCCCAAGGAGGGACAGACTGCTGGTGAAGAAAATGGTTCTAGCATCTGAAATGTTTGCATTCAAGTTCCAGCACTTTCACTTGATAGCTAGATGAGTTCAGTCATGGAACTTAAGCAATCTGTGTCTCAGTTTTCCCATGCATAAAATGGAGATAATCATACCTTTCTCATCAAGTAGTTGTGAAGTATAAGGAGATAAAGCACAGGGCTGGGTGCAAAGTGTCTGTTCCACGAACACAGTCACGGTGCTAAAAGCCAGGTCCCCGGGTGCAGAGGAGAGTACCTGGTTCCTCCAGCTGACTGACCTTGCACAGTCACGTGTCTGTGTTTTGGTTTTCCTGGTTGGGTTAGGGGATCCGTAAGGACTCTGCTGGCTTTCTGAAAGGGGAACTCTTTCCTGGCCACAGCTAGGGGAGCTGCAGACCACAGCCGGCAGACACGGGGATGATCTGAAGAGCACCAAGAGTGAGATCATGGAGCTCAACAGGATGATCCAGAAGCTGCGGGTAGAGATCGAGAGTGTCAAGAAGCAGGTGAGAAGAGGAGGAAGAGCGTATGTCTGAGATTGCGGGCTCATGCTTGCACCGTAACACTCAGGGCTCAGCACTTACTCCAGTGAAATCTTGTCCTAGACTCGCACGTGCTAAGGTGGACCAGGTGCAGTTCTGGGCTGGGTCCTGAACAAAGGTCCCGTCATCCCTCTGGAGTCTAGTGGCTGATGGGGGTCAGAAATACTGAACACTGGCAGGACTAGGGAGGTTGGGAAAAGAAGCTGATTGTGTGAACACTGAAATGGGAAAGTAGCCTGGGAAGGCTACTTGTGCTAGGGCTGAGAGAAAGTTTCTTTGATGATTCGGGAAGACTTGGAGGAGGGAGGTCCTCAGAAGATTCTGTCTCTTACCATGAAAGGGGAGAAGGTAAAGGAAGAGTCTGACTCCTTCTGAGCTGGGCTAGGTTCTTGAGTCCAGGTGTCGCTAATCTCACTCCTTGATGGGCTAGGGCCTAGATGGAGGCCCAGGCTTTACCTCTATGGGCTGTGGCTTCCTCATCTGCCCTACGTGAGGGGACCCATATGCAGGCACCAAGCACACAGTGCAGGCCCTCAGTATATGAATCTAAATTGGACTCCTGGCACCCTGTACCCAGAATGCCAACCTGCAGACGGCCATCGCTGATGCAGAGCAGCGTGGGGAGCTGGCCCTCAAGGATGCCAATGTCAAGCTTCAGGACCTCCAGGCCGCCCTGCAGCAGGCCAAGGAGGACCTGGCCCGACTGCTGCGTGAGTACCAGGAGCTGATGAATGTCAAGCTGGCCCTGGACGTGGAGATCGCTACCTACCGGACCCTCCTGGAGGGCGAGGAGTGCAGGTTAGTGGGAGTCCCTCTGGTTCCCAAGAGGCCGAGGGACCTGGTGGTTTTGCTGCCTGAGCCTGCTGCCAGGTACCCTGTGGCTGCGTGTGCTCATCGCTAGAGGTGGCGCCAAGCCCTTGGCAGGCCCAGCCTCCTCCTCTTCAGGGCTGCAAGATGCTACCAGACCTCCAGGAGAGCTATGTCCCCATGCAATAGTGACACCCCAGAGTCTTATGTTGCATGGGCTTTCCCCTCCTTCTCGTCTTATGTTTTGGTTGTAGAATACATGTCTGCAAACAACAGTCATAGGCAGAAAGATTATTTCTAGGCAATTTCTTTATTATTGCCTTAATTGTAGGTTTCTGTAGAGTAGGTTCCTGTAGCCTAGCCCTTAGGTAAGGACCCTGGCCTATGTGGATTCAAATAATATTCACTGAATAAAGAGGATCCTGAGGAGTGGGAAGAGGAGGCCTGGGCCAGGGAGTGCTCCTCAGCTGTGACTCTATGGAATGTTAGTGGAAAGGGCAAGAACTGAAGTTCAACTTGACCCAATAGAAAAAAGGAACGCATGCCATGATTTTTCAAGTAACTACCATCCTATTTCTTACTGTTAGCATCAATTGTTGACCTAGGTAAGGTGCATCTGGGGAAGGGAGGTGCTGCACAGGTCACTGACACTGGGGTTTGGTCTTCCTACAGGATGTCTGGAGAGTGCCAGAGTTCCGTGTCCATCGGTGAGGACCCAGGGTTTTCTCTGGGAAGGGGTTGGATGGCTGGGAATAATGCTTCTCCAATCCGGGGCCAGAGCCCGTGAGAGAGCAACCTAGCTGCAGGCTGGAAGAGATTTCTGGTGGTGGCCTGAGTAACCCCGGGGCTCTGAGTCTCTGGGGCCAACCTCCTACCTCTGCCGGCCGCTGGCCATCGCCACCCTGTGCAGAGTTTCAGTCGGTCGGACCTCGGGGAACCCAGAGGGCAGAGGGGGTGCCTCCGGGACTAAAGCACGCTCCACAGACTCCCTGATCCCAGATGCTCTTTGCAGAGATGGTGCACAACAGCAGCAGCAGCGGTGGCAATGGCAGCGGGGGATCCCTGGGAGCCGGTGCCCTGGAAGGCGGAGCTCTGGGAGGCGGAGCTTCGACCCGTGGGGGCCGGGGCCGTGGGGGCCTGGGCTCAGTGGGGGGCTCTGTGGTGCGAGGCGGCGGCTTCTCTGGTTCTGGCAGTTCTGGCGGCTCTTGTGCTGTCAGCGGGGGCGGCAGCCACAGCTCAAGCCGCAACTCGCAAAGCTCCTCCCAGAGCCAGCGGTCCCACCACAAATTCTGAATGGGGGTCCAAGATGTCCCCGGACCCCTTCACCTGCCCAAACATCTGCATCTTCTGACCTGTGCCCTGGAGCCTCACCTTTCCAGACGACTGGCATTGTAGTCCAGAATTTGCTGGGAAGGTTGATCTGCACAAAGCCAGGCTGAGGGGCCGGGCCCGGGAGGTGGATGGATACATCTCCTATGCCTCACAGGTGCCCCCACTCCAGCCCCACATCCCATTGCCTTATGGAAAAGCCTCAGCCAACCCCTGCATGCACCTCTTTCCCCATCTTGCAGCCAGCTGTCCCCCCCCCCCCCCCGACCCCGCCCCACCTCCTGCTGGTGCTTTGATTTCCCAGAGTGATACTTGTCCCTTTTTGACTCCCAGAAAAGAACTCTCTATTCTGTATCTTCAATAAACTGCATTGTGTTTCAGACACGGTGGTAGAATTTTCATTTTGGATTAGAGGGTCACTGGCTTTAATGGAGCAGTACTATTCACACAGGGAGTTCTGGCCTGAGCCTGGAGGAAGACTCTAGGGAGGAAGTTCTAGAGTTCTCAGGCAGGAGAGGCATGCTTTTCAGCTATCAGATACTAGCCAGGATACAGATCGACTTCTTCTTCTCTTTTTTTTTTTTTTTCTTTTTTAAAAGATTTTATTTATTTATTTGTCAGACAGAGATCGCAAGTAGGCAGAGAGGCAGGCAGAGAGAGAAGGAGGGGAAGCAGGCTCCCTGCTGAGCAGAGAGCCGGATGTGGGGCTCGATCCCAGGACCCTGAGATCATGACCTGAGCTGAAGGCAGAGGCTTTAACCCACTGAGCCAGCCAGGCGTCCCCAGATCAACTTTTTTAATTAATAAGATTTTGAATTCTTTTTTTTTTTTTCAAAGATTTTATTTATTTATTTTACAGAGAGAGATCACAAGTAGGCAGAGAGGCAGGCAGAGAGAGAGAGAGGAGGAAGCAGGCTCCTGCTGAGCAGAGAGCCCGATGCGGGACTCGATCCCAGGACCCTGAGATCATGACCTGAGCCGAAGGCAGCGGCTTAACCCACTGAGCCACCCAGGCGCCCAAGATTTTGAATTCTTAAAAATTTCATTACATTTGAAAAAAGTTGTAGGTTAGATTTCCTTGCTTTTCAGTAATTCCAGGTAGGTCTGAAATTGTCCGTTAATTGTAACTCATTGTAATCGAATGAGTTGCTGGTAGACAAATATTTTCAAAAAGCAGTGATAAATATTCAAATGTTTTATATAAAAAAATTACATATGCCAAGGGTATATTTTATGTTTGATTTATTTTGGGGTGAAGCCTTCCAATATGAAGAGTTATGAGAGCTGACAAAGAACGTAGAATAGCCTCATGGCCGGTCTCCCCCTACTCCTACACCAGACACAGCACACCATCAAGGCGGATCTGGAGGCACTTGGACAGAATAGAAGCTCAGTGCAGGGCCAGGGAGCCCCTCTCAAATCAGGGATGTGTAGGTGGGAGAAGCAAAATAAAAGGTGAACAAACATATGAGTACGTGCAGGAGTACCTTCCTTATAAATCATGGTCCTCATTAGCATAAAGGACTGACAAAGGATGTCAGATAAGCAGAAAGAGGAGACACACCTTATAGTGATCACAGACATTCTTATCTAAGTAAACACACACTTGCAGGAGGGCCAGGTGCTCACCAGGCTACAGAAACACAGCACACAAGTGCAGCTTTGACTGAGAACATTCTGACTCTAGAGTGGAAAGTTTACCTGGAACAGCCAGAACAGTCAGAGAGAGAGAAGGGTGGGGACTGTCCCACCGCAGCTGGTCCTCACCGGGATTGTAGCCTCACCTCTCAAAAGCAAACCCACTGTTGGCTATACCCCCTCCCTGGCCGGTAAATGTAGCTCGGAGAGAGGTACCTTTAGCCTCATGACTCATTTCATATGTACAAGAAATCGCCACATTCCTTTAAGCAGAATGGTTAAAGAAGAAAGCTTTCCGCATCTTTCATATGATTTAAAAATATCATCCTGGGTCAGGCCTGGGCTACACAACCTGGAATGCTGTCTCAGAAAATGGCACAGAGAGGGCAGGTTAGAAATGAACTAAGTGATAACTCTTGACATATGTGTAGATTTTAAGCTGTACCATTCCTACTTTCCCTTGGTAACTTATGATAAGTATGCCATTAATAAATTCATTCTGAGCTGAAAAAAAAAAAAAAACCACAACACCGTGTTTTCTGGCTCATGATGCCATTCTGATTTGTTAAGGGAATCTGGATGGAAAATACAGTTTGGCTCACTGAAATTTGCATATATTGTGCAGCAATATATATAACCTTTGTTAAAACCGATGCCCTCTTGTGATTTGCCTGGCACTCTGCTAGTAGCTTTTTTTTTGTTTTTAATGAATTAACTCCTTCAATCTTCACAGAGGCAGGCAGCGTTATTATCTCTACTTTACAAATGGGGAAACTGAGGCACAGAGAGTTTTTTTTTTTTTAAGTGGTGGAGCCAAGATTCAAGCTCTAACAGCCAAACTCCAAAGCATCCTGAAACTGTCTCGTAAAGCAGGAAGTAATACAGCGCGGCGGGAAGTTCTCAGGCTTTAGAGGCAAGCCGGCCTGGTGTGATCTGGGCCTCCTCCTTGCAAGCTGTGTCACTGCAGGCAGGCTGCTTGATACCTGGCCCCGTGCTAAATCTCAGCAATAAAATGAGGTTGTTGGGGTTGAATGATGTCATCTGTTTAACTCCTGGCACACTGTGAAAGCTCAGTAAAGTGTCATTACTTTTTATGGAAAACATTTTTTTTTTTAAGATTTTATTTATTTGTTTGACACAGAGAGAGAGAGATCACAAGTAGGCAGAGAGGCAGGCAGAGAGAGAGGAGAAAGCAGGCTCCCCGCTGAGCAGAGAGCCCAATGTGGGGCTGGATCCCAGGATCCTGAGATCATGACCTGAGCCGAAGGCAGAGGCTTAACCCACTGAGCCACCCAGGCGCCCCTGGAAAACATTTCAGGAACCCACCTATTCTTTAAAGGAGGTAAGGGTGACAAACTGTTAATTCCTTTCATTTGTGTCTCTCCCATCACCGGCAAAGTGAGACATGACCTGGGAGTTTCCCACAGCTCTCATATTCTGCCCCCCACCCACAACGGATTTGTGGTTTTGGTCCCCACTGCAGCACTAACTAGCCCTGTAACCTTGAGTCTCTCCCATTTTCCTCTTTGACCCAGCATATAGAAACATCCTCTGCCAGACAATCCCAGTCCCCTACCAGGGCCTTGAAGTTTCTCTTGGAAGTCGATCCTGGTCTAACTCTAATTTTCCTTTGGGCCCACACCTGGGTAGCTGCTCCTTTTGCCTCAGAGACAAGAGAGTTGCCAGCTTTATAAACGGGTGTATAAATAGTCATGACTTCAAGCATTTTGGATGGAGGAGCACAATATGCCTGGAACAACATTATCTCTGGACCTTGGCCATGAGAATGTGCAGGGCTGCCCTGAGACTTTGGGAGGGCTTGAGGGCCCAGAGCACCTGTTAAGTTTTAGGAGAAAGAGAGACATTGCCTAATAGTTTCTGGGTAGGTCCTGGGATACTCGTCAAAGGATATCAGAAGTGGGGGTCCTGGCTGGTTTGGAGCCTGAGGAGAAGCTTGAAGGCTTCGTTGTTACTAAAAACATCTACCATAACCCAGAAGTCAGGAGAAAGACTCCCCAGGGGTGTTCCTGTGTGCCCGGCACCGCCTTCTGAACCTACTAGGCAGGGCCTATTAGAGGTGGGAAGTGGGGCTCCCCCATGTCCATCTCCCCCAGGCTGCAGGAGCACGGAGGCTGTGGGAATTCTTCAAAGGCTCATGTTCTTTTTGGTTTTGGAGGTAGGGCACCCAAGCTCCAGTTCTCTGCACCAACCACGTTCCCTGTCACCTTGACTAAGTCCTTTCTCTCTTTGTAGCTATTCTCTTTTGTAAAAGGAAGGCTCTGGGCTGGTGGTCTCTGTCACCCATCCAGGTTTGACATTCTTCTGTAGGGAGAATAATAGTCTCAGGGTGTGGAGGCCAAGACCAGGAGCTTTGATTCAGTCCCAGGACACTGCTTTCTCTGATCCCTGTCACATCATTGCCTTCCTCTGTTGCCCAGGGGTCTAAAAACTCCCATTTGAGGGAGATTAAAAGCATCCATACCTACACTAGTACTGCAGCTGTCCCCTCCTTCCTAGGCGGGCTGGTAACTGAAATTCTTCCACCCTCCCTTTCTCTGTCCCCACACCCCTGCCGTACGTGGGTGCTGCTCAGTGATATCCACCTCCAGACCTGGGAGATGCAGGCTGAGATGGGGAGCAGATCTGCAGGGGCTGTCCCTGCCGGTCATGCCAGCAACTCCTCTTGAACCCTGCCTCCGCTGCTGCCCGAGACTGTGATTCGGTGCCTGATAAGTGCCCTGGGCCTCACCCTCTTGGCAGCCCTCGGTTTCAGTACCTGGGAGACCAGCAGGGCCAGTTCAAGCCTTCCATTGACTCGCCCCTTTCCTTTAAGGAGAGAGCTGGTGGCAGGTGGGCAGAGTATGAAGGAAAGGAAGGGGACATCTCTTTCACCAGAGAGCTTACCTCTTCTGCAATACATGTGGGTATCGGAGTGGTTCAAATCTCCGCACCACCGTTCTCATCTGTGCATTTTTTTTTTTTAAATAATGGAAAATGATTCTTTTAATGTACTGTTGGAATTGGTTTACAAGTGTTTTATTGAAAATTCTTTCTAAAAAAAATTAAATTAATTTATTTATTTTCAGAAAAACAGTATTCATTATTTTTTCACCACACCCAATGCTCCATGCAATCCGTGCCCTCTATAATACCCATCACCTGGTACCCCAACCTCCCACCCACCCCCGCCACTTCAAACCCCTCAGATTGTTTTTCAGAGTCCATAGTCTCTCATGATTCACCTCCCCTTCCAATTTCCCCCAACTCCCGCATTCTTGAACAAGTTCCTTGATCTCTCCAAGTCTCTTTTCCCCACCTGTAAAATGAGTGCGATTGTCAGAACGACTTCCGACTTCTGTCCTTTCTCCAGCTCCTTTAGGTGTAGGTTGTGTACTTGAGACTGCTCTTGTTTCTTGAGAAAGGCTTGTATGGAACTAGAGGGTATTAGGCTGAGAAAAATAAGTCAATCAGAAAAAGACAATTATCAATATGATCTCTCTGATATGAGGAATTTGAGAGGCAGGGCGGAGGGTCGTGGGGGGTAGGGAGGGAAAAAAACGAAACAAGATGGGATCGGAAGGGAGACAAACCATAAGAGATTCTTAATCTTAGGAAACAAACTGACGGGGGTTGCTAGGGGCGCTAGAGGGTGGGGGATAGGAATAGGGTGGTGGGGTTATGGACATTGAGGAGGGTATGTGCTATGGTGAGTGCTGTGAAGTGTGTAAGCCTGATGAAATCACAGACTTGAACTCCTGAAACAAATAATACATTATATGTTTATCTTTTAAGATTTTATTTATTTATTTGACAGACAGAGATCACAAGTAGGCAGAGAGGCAGGTAGGGGCGGGGAAGCAGGTGGTGGGGGGTGGAGGGGGAGCAGGCTCCCTGCTAAGCAGAGAGCCCGAAGCGGGGCTTGATCCCAGGACCCTGAGATCATGACCTGAGCCAAACACAGAGGCTTAACCCACTGAGCCACCCAGGCGCCCCAATATATTATATGCTAATTAAAAAAAAAGAATGACTTCCTTATGTTGATTTTTAGTTTGAGACTTTCCATGTTTTAGACCTAGTACTGTGCATGGCCCACTGAAAAAGTACTCTGTAAGAGGTTAACTATTATTATGATGCTCATTATTATTCTTTTGTCCTCAGCCTGAATAGAATCTCAAGAGGCCATTTCATTGGTTCTTCTTCCTTCAAGCCAGTGATTCCCAAACTTGGCTGCCCAGTAAGACCCTCTGGGACCTTTAAAAAATTCCAGAGCCTAGACTACACTCCAGACTGGTAAAATCCTGGTCTGGGGTGAGGAGAGCTGGAGGAGGTACAGGCATCAGTTGTTGCTGAAGATCTCCAGGGGATCCCAACCTGTAGCGAGTTTAGCAATCACTATTCTTTGTCATCCAACCAGTGGAGGGGTTTCCTTTAGGGATAGCAGTTTGTTCCAGAAACCTCATCCAGCATTTAATATTATTTGAGGTCAAGTATCTCCTTTGGGACTATTAAAAATCTCTCATGCATCACCTTGACTCAATTTTCTCTTACTTTGAGGGAGTAGAGAATAACCATCACCCTATAGCAAAGGCTCAGGGAGTAGTATTTGCTGGGTCCCCCACCCCTAAGCCTTTGAGGGGGTGACAGCAGCCTATGGGGACCATCCAACTGACAAGAGATAGACTGGGGTGTTGGCATTGAGTGTTGGTAACTGGTCACAGCCAGAGACCAAAGAAGCTTTCTAAACTCTGTCTGGAACTTCCTCTTTTATTTTATCATAATTTAGTAATTCCCTATATTCAGCATAGGGGTAAATATAATCCTTGGTGAGCTTCCTATTTATTTAGTTGGCAGGAGAGACGCATGAGAAGGGGTTAATGATGCGCATTCCTCATGGCAGGGGTTGAAAGTGAGTGGCACAAGAGAGCACTGTATCAGGTGAACGTGGGGTGAGCTCACATGTTCTGGGGTATTCATGGAAGGTGGCCTGAGGAACCCCCCTTTTATGACTCTTTGGAATTTCTAATGTGCTCTTCCCTGTTTGATGTCAGCTACTCATTATAATCACCCTGTGAATCTGGCCTTATTATCCTCCTTTTTAATAAACCAAGAAAGTGAGGCTCAAGGAGGTAAGAGTTTGTCTAAGCCATGGGGCCGGGAAGGGTAGAGCCAGGATTTGAAGCTGAACCCAAAGATCTTTCCCCCACACTGCTGCTACTTCCTGTCTGGGACCTACCATCCCTTCTCCATATCCCCTCTGTTTTCTCTGCTGCTTCTCTCAGCCTCTCCTGACTCAGAATCCTCGCCTTCAGATATCTCCCTTACATGACCCATCCCACGCCATAGCTTCACTTCCCTTTCGCTGGTTTTCTCCTTATGTCTCCCAAGACTGGAGCCATGGATTCCCTCTCCTACCAAGAGCTCCCCAAAGTGGTTAGGGTCAGAACTAGGGCTGTGTGGCTCTAGTTCTTATATGCCAGAACTAGGGTGGCAACTGTCCTGACTTGCCTAGCACTATGCCGGTTTAGGCACTAAAAGTCCAGGCAAAGTGGGACCCTTGGTCATCTTACCAGGATCTGAGAGTTATCTATATCTATGCTTGTTTAGTGTGTTATAATGTTCCATGCCTTTTCACGTGCCTTATAGCATTGAGAAGTTTCCTTGAGAAATATCTTCTCTGAGTCCTTTACATAACTGAGTCTCTGGCGTAAGTGACTTGCCTAAGATCACAGGCTGGTAGAAGCAGGGCTGGGAGCTGAAACCAGTTTTTGTGACTATAAATTTCAGGTTCACTTTCTGTCTATCCCACAGTGTCTCCTGGAGACAGTCCACTAAAGCAGTTACTGAGCAGATAAGGTGGGGACACTTGAAGCTACCCACAGAGCCCCTCCCAGCCTAAGGTGCCTTCTCCTCACTGCGGCTCCGCGACACCTGTCTTGTTTTTTCCCACCACCCGCCTTTCCCACCTCTGTAGTTGTTGGCCGCTGTGGTTTCAGTTCCAACTTTTGCAAAAATATTTACTTATTGCATAAATACAAAGGAAAAGGACATTTAAAATATTAGGAAAAAACCCTCCTATAATTCTCAATAAGTTGATGAACTTTTTGGTTACTTTTTAAGCCTCCCTTCTGTGCATTCTTAATTTTTATGAGTTCATGGTGCAGACACACTGGTGTATATTTAGCTTTCTTCATTTAACCTTGTATCATAAGCGTTTTCAACAATGCTGCTACTCAGTCTCCTTGCAGATAGATAATTTTAAATAGTTGTACTAAATGGACAAGCAAACGTTTAGCCATTTTTTAGACTCTGGACATTTAAGGCTATTTCTCCCACATTTATTATTATTATTAATATTATTACTTTATTTTTATTAAGTTTCAGCTGAAAGCCACCATCCGTTTGAGTTCAGAGGGGAAACACACATTTTTGTTGGATGACACTGATGCTCAATAAAAGAGCTTCATTCCAGGCTTGCTGGCAGTGCTTTCCAGAATTTGGGCCCATACACTAGTGCTGGTCCAGGGGCACTTTGTTACAACTTTGAGAAGAGATAAATACAGAACTTGAGAATAACCATTTAGAAACTTATTATTTTTTCCCATTTACAGTAGAACAATTTTATGTCTATTGAATTTAAAAATAAAAAATTAGGGCCCATATATTGTATATCTTTAAAAAAATTCTCCTCTTAAGGGAAATTTTTAAAATTTTATTTTACAAAAGCATTGGTCTAAAATACATTGGACATAAAAAAAGAGATTTCATGGTAGTTTGTCTTCTGGTCTAGAAGACCATGTTCAGTCCTGAGAGATGCTCAATGCATCTGCAACCACAGACCTTCAGTGCTATAGGAGCTTATCTTCTTTGCAGAGGAGGAGCCTGAGGCACACAGAACAGCACATGATGTACCCAGCAAAATGAGAACAGTCTTGGGCAGAGTCTCCTGGCTTTCACTTGCACTCAATGACCACAATACTCTGTTCTCATGTGATTAAAATTTGGGATGTGCATGGTGGTGATCAGTCACAATAGGGAGCAAAAGCAGGGGGAGGGGAGGGGAGAACAAAACTTTCACCTGATCAGGGTAATGCTATGGTATTACCTGTTCTACCCCTGTCCCAGCTGTGATCAAAGGCAGCTAGACAACCCCTAGCTTTGCCCCAGATCTCCCTGGTCACACCCCAAGACAAACAATTCAACGGTGGCATTTCTCAGGAAGGTATCAGCTAATGATTTGGGGGAAACTGTATAGGAGTTTCCAGCAACTCGGTCCTGAGAGATTATTGCATTCTGATCTCTAAATGGCAAGAGATGAATGATAAATGATCAAGTTGGGGAAGTTTATCTACAGTACAATTTCTGCAACTCATAGGTGTGAGGTTTTAAACAGATGTTGCTGGCAGGCAAACTAAACATAAATATTCCCCTCCCAGGATTCGGAAGGTGCCCAGCCCAGCGAATGCATGTATATATAGGGACTAAGCCAGCTGTCTTGTCAAAGGAGTCATAGCTCTTTTCCTCCTGGGTCTCTGCCTCCTTCCAGCCGGGACTTTTCTTTTGGCTGCTTCTCTGGATGTTCTAGTAACCATGAGCCGCCAATTCAGCTCTCAGTCAGCATTTAGCTCTAGGAGCAGGCGGTTCTATAGCACAGGCTCTTCTGCAGGCTCTGGCGGTGGGAGTCGGGCTGTGGGGTCTGTGTGTCAGGTCCGAGGCAGGTGTGGTGGTGGTGGTGGTGGCGGGTATGGGAGCCATGCCAGGGGGTTTGGCTCTAGGAGCCTCTACAACCTGGGAGGCAGTAAAAGCATCTCTATTAGCTTAGTGGGAAGAAGTGCTAGTGGTTTCTGCCAGGGTGGGGGTGCAGGAGGGAGATTTGGAGGAGGGGGCAGAAGTTTTGGGGGAGGTGGCTTTGGAGGTGGTGGCTATGGAGGAGGTGGTTTTGGGGGTAGCAATTTTGGGCTTGGGGGCTTTGGTCCTTCCTGTCCCCCAGGGGGCATCCAAGAGGTGACTATTAACCAGAGCCTCCTTCAGCCACTTCACTTGGAGGTGGACCCTGAAATTCAGAGAGTCAAGACCCAGGAGAGGGAGCAGATTATGGTCCTCAACAACAAGTTTGCTTCCTTCATTGACAAGGTGAGTACCTCAAGGGCAGGGGGATCTCTGGCCCCTGATCAAATCATTGAGAGGGCCTTGTGCCCTGCCACCTCTTACCACCTTGTATTATCTCAGTTTGGTGGTGACAGTCACTTCCAGAAGTATATGTTCTGAGACCTTAAGAAAGCATTTATTTCATTAGGCCTCAATTTGACTTGCTGAGGGGATTTGTCTTTTCCTTTTGGCCTGAAAGGAGGTAAGAAGTGTGAAAATGTCCCACAGAAAAAATACATGGTGTAGTGACTTTATTCTCATTCATCATTATTTACTTTCCAACTACCCACTCACCCATCCATCCATCCATCCATCCACACATCCATCCACACATCCATCCCACAAACATTTACTAAGCATCTATTATATGTCAGATACCGTGTCAGGTGCTACAGAGTGACAAGAACACAGGTCCCGGCCTCAAGGAACCATGGCACAGTCTAGACGAATGCTCTGAGGGTATTACTAGGGGCTAAAGTGAATAGCATACTATCCTTCATTGGATAGGATATCCTTCATAGGATTCTATCACTGTTCCAAGAATGGGCCAGATGGAGCCATTATAGCCCCTTTCTCTAGTTCCTTAATTAAACTTCATATTAGGGCTGGTCCAGACCCAGATCAGCAAGTAGAGGCTGGTAGAGGCCTATGATAAGGACTTTCCTCCAGCGTTTCCTTTTGTCCAGAGTTGGAGGCACAGTAGACCCTGTAGGCACCCCAGAAATGTCTTTGTTCTTGGTGATGTAATGGGAAGCACTCTGGGGCACAAAGACCCCTGGATGCTCAGTGACTTTCCTTCAGTCCCATAGGAATTCAGTGTTGAGGCCAGCGCTTGACCTGTGGTCTGACTGCAGATTACCCATGGCTACCGCAGTGGATTCTGACTCTACTTTCTCATCTGGTCTTTCTTCTTTCACCCTTACCCTCATATAGTCCATTCTCAGAGTCACACAAGAGCCACCATTTAAGAACATTGTATCATTGTATCACTTCTATTTTTGAATACTCCATTGGCTGTTTGTCTCATTTGGAATAAAAGCCAAGATCCTATAAGGCCCTGTGTGATCTAGCCTCCGCCCCACAGCTGCTGCTCACTCCCAGATTGCATTTGTGAGAATGAGGCAACATTGCCACCACTGGGTAGAACATCTCTCAAGCTGCAAATTTTGGTGAACAGAGTGAGGACTGGACTTTAGCTCCCCAAGGTACAAACTCATTGCTTGCAGTGACCCTTCACTCTCTCTATGTTCCTTTCCTGTTTCTTTCTTACTTACCAGGACACTATTGTGTTCCTGACCCTTCTAGTACCCCATGCCTGCCTCAGGACCTTTGCTCCTGCCATTCCCTCTGCTTTGAACTGCTCCTTCCTGAGAGTGGTCTGGCTTGATCCCTCACCTCCTTCAGATCTTTTCTCAGATGCCACTATCTTAGCAGAACCTTTCCTGATTTCCCTTTTGAAGTAGCACCTACATACCAGCATCCTTATCCATCCTTATCCCTGTGTTACTTTTCTCCGTTGTCCCTAAGGCCATTTGACACACTGTATATTTCAAATGCCTCTGGGTGTAGACTATCCAGGGCAATTACCACCCTGGCATAGAGGATTCAAGCTCAGCTGAACAAGATCAGGCCGGTATCCCCATGGGAATAGATGGACACCCCCCCCTTTCCTTCTAGAGGTCCTTTATCCTTGCCTTTGGTTCTACAAAAGCCTTTGTGTCTATTTCTACTCTCTGAGTGTCCAAGCCTGACACCTGAAGGGCTGACTAGACTTGTCATTCAACATGTATTTATTGAGTAATTATCATATGCCAGCCTATTCTGGGTGTTGGAGATTCAATTATAAACAAAACAGACAAAGTCTCTGCTTTCTAGGAGTTTCTAGTCTATTCAGAGGGACAGTTGTCTACACTTGGAGGCAATTCCAAAGCCCTTAGCATTTCACTAGTCCACAATACTTATGAACTGTCTTCTCTGTGTTGGGCATTGTGTGTCTATGGGTCTGAGCACCTTGTGTTCACAGGAGATCAAAGCCAACATGGGCCTGCCTTCCTGAGGCTCCCCCAGCCAAGGAGGGTTATGTTCAAACAGCACTAAGTGACGGCAAGTCACACTAGATGCTCCGGGGAAGGGACTGAGGGCTATAAAGGTGAGACACCAGGAGAATGCCACTTTAGTTGAGATCAAGAGGGTAAATGCTTAGCCAGGCAAAGAGTTGCTGGAGGCAGCAGGAGGTCCCTGGGGCTGGACTGTAATAAACAGGAGGGAGAGGAGCATGACAAGTCAAGAGGGGTATGCTTTTTCCAGAATGAAGGTGAGCTCAGCATGATGCTAGTTTCATCTGTACAGATGGGACATAGCCCAGGTATGTTTTGGGGGGCCTGGGAAAAAACACAATGGCTTTCAGTGATTTTTCTAGCTATTAAATCCTACTAAAATTGCCTGGCACTCTTTGCACCCAGTCTCTGCCTTTGCAGTTTGGGTGGCCTGACGAAACCATGGGTTCCTTTGCTGATGTGCTCTGAGTTATCGTGTATGTGCACAGGGAGAAGGTCCTCTGGCTAACCTGCCCCTCATTGTTTGATGTGGAGATTCCTTGTGGGTCCATGAAATTTTTTCCTTCAGTTCCTGCAATACTGAGCACAGGGCTGAGACCCCATGTCTGTTTGATTTGTCTACCTCCTCGCAATGCTGCTAGAACAAAACTAGGCCAGGTGGCAGGAATTTCCCATGGCGGGAGTTGGGAGGGCGTTCAAGCTGAGACAACCTGTGAGATCTGCTTGCCTTAACTCTTGCTTTAATGAAGCTAAAAATATGAGCCATGGGGAATAGTGTTCACTGTCTCCCAGCCTAGAGTAAAAATTCAAAGGGAGTTAACAAGGCTGGCCCCTCGGAAGGGCAGTCCTAAGGGCTGGGTGGCATTGTAGGGGAGTGTCTTCAGGGTTCTGTCCTGACCACACAAAGCAGTGGGTTTGTCCTCATACACAACTCCCAGGAGGATTCTGGAATGTTTGTGTGTGTGTGTACACGTATGTGTGTGTTTCTGCACCCGAGCGAAGTATAGAGGCATCCCCTATCTTCACCTAAGGCGTGGGAAGGGAGGCTCCATCTAAGGGCCACCTGTGGGGGTAAGGTGAAGGTTGATCACAATCTTGCGGAGCACAATCCATGCACTTGGTCTGCACAGCCAGTCAGCTCTCTGGACCCTGTACCTGACCTCTGTGCCCAGTTTTGGGTGAAGAGGTAGTGAGAATATAGGATGATGTCCACTCTCCATTTTCCATGTCAGTGAATGTTAATGAAGGGAATCGCAACATGAGTATTTCCCAAATACTAGATAACCCCAAAGTCCTTACTTTAGGGCATGCTTATGCATTATATAACATTTCTAAAAAGTGGGAACGGGGCACCTGGGTGGCTCAGTTGGTTAAGCATCTGACTTCGGTTCAGGTCATGATCTCAGGGTCACGGAACTGAGTCCCACTTCAGGCTTCCTGCTCTGCGGGGAGTCTGCCTACCCACTCCCTTTGTCTCCCCCGCCCCCGTCATGCTCTCTGTCTCCCAAACGAGTAGATAAAACATTATAAAAGAAGTGGGGCAACTTGTTTTTAAAATTCTGAGTTAGCATTTATGTGAGGTGACCTTCTGAAACATACACTGGCAGGAAATGGACATGGTGGACCCCGCAGGATGGGGGCACCCAGGCTGGTTTGGTCAGAAATCAGTATCATATTCTTAGTCAAATTGTTTCCTCCCTCTTATTGTCTCCTCTTCTCAATCACAGACAACATTTCAGCCACAAAGAGAAATGAGCCTTGGATATTAATGTCTCAGACGCTCTGCATTCTTTACGCTGCATTTCTTTACGCTGGGGGTGTGGTGTGTGGGAGTGACAGCTCTGTGGAATACGTGGCTGTAGCTGAAGAAAAGAAGGCACTCCACTGGAGGTGGTTGACCATCAAAATCAGAGTTAGCTTAGTTTTTTTTTTTTTTAAGATTTTGTTTATTTATTTGATAGGGAGAGACACAGCGAGAGAGGGAACACAAGCAGAGGTGAGTGGGAGTGGGAGAATCAGGCTTCCCGCCGAGCAGGGAGCCCAATGCAGGGCTCCATCCCAGGACCCTGGGATCATGACCTGAGCTGAAGGCAGACGTTTAATGACTGAGCCACCCAGGTGCCAGGTGCCCCCAGAGTTAGCTTAGTAACTCAGAGTTAATTTTAGGCAAGTTGACCTTGTAGCCCTTGATCAACCATCAGAAACCACATTGTGTTCTGTGTGTCCTGATCCCACAGAAAAGGAAGCTCTCTGATCCCAAGGGGGACCATCTTGATTTTCTGAGGTCAGATATGCTGTCTGGTTGCCAGACTTGCTACCCGTGGGGGTGCTTCTTGGACCCACAGCCCAGGATGAACTTGGAAGTCTCTTGCTGTTAGGTGCGATTCCTGGAGCAGCAGAATCAGGTGCTGCAAACGAAGTGGGAGCTGCTGCAGCAGGTAAACACCTCTACTCAGACCAATAACCTGGAGCCCATCTTGGAGAACTACATCAGTGAGCTGCGGAGGCAGGTGGATTTCCTCAACACCGAGCAGATGCGCCAGAACAGTGAAGTTAGGAACATGCAGGATGTCGTGGAGGACTACAAGAACAAGTGAGACCCCAGGAAGGGTAAATGGGCCAAGAACTGATTCAGGGGCAAGATGTTCTGCTTTCGTGTTACTATGTCAGGGGGGACCAGGGTCCCTACCTAGCTCTGTACTGTACAACCACAGAGGGCACCATCTTGCCTATGGCAGCTCGGGTAGGATAGTTCTCAGTTGTATTGGGTGGGAAGGGCAGACTATCCTCAGGGTGCTGGACCCAGATGAGCCAAGTTCTAGTGGGTTTTGCCACTTTCTGACTGCTTGCAACTCTGTCTTTCTAAGCCTTTAGTTTTTATCTTAGTAAAGTAGGGATGGTAAGCACCCTCCCTATTGGGTTGCTCTGACAGGCAGATCTGGGTTCTCAGGCTTCAGTGTGCAGCAGGCTGGTTGAGTAGGCCTGAAAAAGCACCAGAGGGTTTGCATTTCTGGTATGCTTCCACATGATGCTGGTGGACTGGGGACCACACTTTGAGAACCACCTGTTTAGATGACATTATGCTTGATGAGTTCCTAGACTGTGTCTGCACATACTAAGCACTAGTTTTTATTAGTCAGAATTGTAGGGATGGCAGGACTTGTCTAATGCCAGATCAGCTGCTCCTGCATCCTGTAGGCAACCGAATGGCTTCTCCCTCCCCATGTGACAGTGCAGGGTGTTACTCTTGACGCCACCCTGACATGCCAATCAGAAAGTCAAGAGGTTGTGGCTCCAAAAGGGCAAGATGAAATTCACACTGAAGGTGTTAGGGGGCAACATGGTAGGTGACATTTTTTTCTCTTTAAAACAATTTAGCAAAAGTGGCTATTTATGTTCTCAACTGCAAAAAATGAGTGAGTGCAACAAATTTACAAAGGTAAAACATCAAAAGAAAGAGGGACATTTCAGGGTGGTTCTATGTGGCTCTGCATTTTCCACTTTGGATTGTTGTCCTCTGTACTGACCTGGAAGGCCCAGAACTGGTTTCAGCTGCTTGTCTGTGAGAGTGGCAGGGGATAGTGAAAGTCTAGCACTAAAAGTTTGAATATTCCAAGCTGCCTGATGTGAGGAAAAATCTCAAGGAGCCAAGGTCAGCCTCAGCAGCCTATCTATGTCTCTTACTCCCCCCTACAGATACGAGGAAGAGATCAACCGGAGGGCCAACACTGAAAATGACTTTGTCGTCCTGAAGAAGGTGAAGGATGGGGGTGATCCCAGGGGGACAGTGGGCCCAGGGGGCTGAGCAGAGTGAGGAACTACTGTGGGATACTATGTGACCAAGAGGGGAATGGTGACCACTGGGGGCAGCTTGTTGAGGGTGTGGCCTGAATGAAGGTCCCTGCACTGAAGGGGTTAAGTCTGAAAGTGATGTTGATATCAATCTTGAGGCTTCCTGGAGTACTTTTATCTCTACAGTCCTGAAGGCAAAGTTCAATCAATTGACACCTGTCAGTCATGTGCAGCCTTGAGACCTGGGGAGGGACCTGAGGCGCTGTGTGTGAATGACTGGGATGAAGGGCTTAGTGTCACATTTCCTTCTGGCCAGGAGAGCCAGAGATTTTGCAGGTCCCTCACCTGAGTGAGGTGAGGAAATTTGCAGTCAAGGAAATAAACCAAGAGAGGTTTAGCCACTTGCCTGGGTCACCCTGTGAGCGTCCAGGCAACACTTGGACAATAAAGTCAGACTATTTCTGCTTGCTGATCAGGATGTGGATGCTGCTTACATGAGCAAGGTAGACCTGGAGTCCAAGGTGAATGTCCTCTTTGGAGAGATCAGTTTCCTGAAGTATTTATTTGATATGGTAAGTTCAGTCCTCATGAGAAACTCTTCTCTTTCCTCACATGTCACAAAGGGCTATTGGAGGTGGAGGCCTGAAACCCAACATGACCCACTAGGGACTTCTCTCCCTAGTCACCTCAGCTCTGTGGGACTGGAGTCAATCTCCCAATCCCCAGTGCTCAGATTCCTGGGTGCAGGTGCTGGAGATGGGAGGCAGGGAGGGTCCTGAGGGAGAAGATGGAATAGCCCTTTTTTCTACCTAGACATGAGGTTAATACCCAGCACATACAGGAAGAAAACCGACCAGAAATCTTCATCAGTGCTGGGAAGCCAATAGGGCTATTGGGGAATTCTGTAGGAGAGGACAATGTGGATCCTAAAGGGAATGAGGATGAAGCCTGCAGTGGTGAGGGATAATATGCTCCTACCCCTGACCTTAACTGTTGCCATGTCTACCTTGGGCCAGATGTCGTGCGAGGAGCTTTGCCATGTCTTGGTCTTCATTCTGCTGATAAGAGAGCTGAGGCACTCAGAGACTCAGTCACTAGCTCAGTCCCTCAGCTAGTCACTAGCTAGTTGGCAGTAGAGCCCAGGCTCAAAAGTGAGGGAATGGCTGCATGTATTTCTTAAGGAACAAGTCTGCCTGTCAGAGAGCCCAACCAAAAATGGCAGCCAAGCCAACTAAGGCAGGGAGAGAGGGTACAGGAGAGGCATTTTGTGCAGGGGGTGCCTACAAGGGCTCTGGATTCATGCTCCTTTCTTCTCCCTAGAGACTAGGTCTGGGGGCCTTTACCTTTAGTTAAGGTACCTCTTGGGGTGAACACCTATTCAAAGATCTTTCCCCAAGACTCCCATCTGGCCCAGACTTCTGTTTTCCCCAAAGAGACTTGAGGGGACAGGAGAGGGAAACTGAGGCCCCAGGAGGAAAGTGGAAAGAGTCATCCTGGGTTCCATGCCTTGCAGGAGCTGTCCCAGATGCAAACCCATATCAGTGACACCAATGTCATCTTGTCTATGGACAATAACCGCTTCCTGGACCTGGATAGCATCATTGATGCAGTGAGGACCCAGTATGAGCTAATTGCACAGAAGAGCAAGGATGAAGCTGAGGCGCTGTACCAGACCAAGGTGAGCACTGCTGATTTTCTACCCAGACTTGGTACCCCAAACCAGACATAGCCTCAGAATTTCTACCATCTTCCTCTTATTTTGGAAGTTATATATATACACACACATACATATATGTATCTCTATACATTATATATATATATACACACACATATATATGTGTATATATAACCTATCTAATCTCATTTGCTCTTTATGACAAGCCTGCAAGGTAAAGATTTGGCTACCCTTATTTTGAAGATAGTGGAGTATGACCTTCCCTAGTTTCTATAGGGTCTTATGGCAGGTAACGGACAGAAGCAGGACTTAAACTTAGGTGTCCTGTCTACAAACCCATTCCCTAAACCACTTATGATGTTTTTTATTCTTGCTTTTTTCCATTATGATATCTTCTAAACTGTAGTTTTGTACTTTTGTCTTTCACTTATTATTTGTGAATGCTGTTCTGTGACATTAAATATTATACATCATTTTAATAGCATCATGGTGTCCATGGTAAGAATATACCCTCATTTATGGCATAAACATCTCTGTGGCTAAGTTTTCGGGCACATTTCTGATTACTTATTTATTATCAGTGGACTCAGACCTTTTTGGAGGGTGAAAACTGTAGTTAAGGATCAAAGGCTGGTTCCTTCATTCTGAACTCCTGGCACTTGAGATCTACTTTCTCAACACCAATCCTAGAGGGCCTCTGTCCCCCTGCCCTATAGGCAGGCATTCCGAGCAGGGTGGATTTCAGTGTCAGACCAGGGAGGTAGATGGTCAACAGGGAAAGCATCAGAATGCAGAGCTTCCCTTGAACCAGCAACTCTCCCCACTCCCTGCCACCTTACCTCCTCCTGAGCCCTGTGGGAGCTTACTGATGGGGCCACATAGATACAGAAATGACGTAGAGAGGAGAATGGGAATAAACAAGGGGCATGCTGAAGGCCTCTGAGGAAATCAGGTCTTGCCTGCTAGGGAAACCATCCTGGAAAAGGCTAGGAAGGAATGTGGTGTGCTGGAAAAAGGGAAGAGGTCCCGGTGTTGGTAAAGGCCAGCAGTAAGGCCTAGATGGGGGAACAAGTAAGTGGAAAAGGGCATCTAGGAGCAGCTTTGTCTAGGATTTGGGTCTGGCCAGAGACTGGTGAGAAAGAGGGCGGCTTGAACAAGACTGTATATGTGTGTGTGTGTGTGTGTGTGTGTGTGTGTGTGTGTGTGTGTGTAGGGGGGGTGTCATGGCTCAGATGAGGGACATTTGGCACAGGAGTGAGTGTGTTATCAGGGTATCACGGTTCTGGGGATGGGGCATAGCTGGGAACTGTCCCAGGAGAGCAGATTCGGGTGGGGCCTGAGAAGGTAGACTCACTCCCTCAAGGAGGGCCTCCTGCAGTGCAGCAGGCTGACCATGATGCCGTCTTTGTTCTCAGTACCAGGAGCTCCAGATCTCGGCGGGAAGACACGGAGACGAGCTGAAGAACAGCAAGATGGAGATCGCTGAGCTCAACCGCACCATCCAGAGGCTACAGGCAGAGATCGGCAATGTCAAGAAGCAGGTGAGAAAGATGCTCAGGGTGGGCTGTCTGGACACGCCACCCCCCACAGGGCCCTGTCAGATGGGGCTCCTGAAACTCACCTCCCATTCGGTTCTTCTCTGCGACCGTCCCCTGGGCAGCTTGAGCAGATGCATGTGGCCATTTCGGATGCAGAGGAGAGAGGAGAGCAGGCCCTTCAGGATGCACGGCAGAAGCTTGGGGACCTGGAGGACGCCCTGCAGCAGTCCAAGGAGGAGTTGGCGCGGCTACTGCGTGACTACCAGGCGCTTCTAGGGGCCAAGCTGTCCCTGGATGTGGAGATCGCCACCTACCGCAAGCTGCTGGAGGGCGAGGAGAGCAGGTGGGCCCTGCTTCTGGGGCCAGCGTGCAGGCTGCCCCCATGGGGTGGTGAAACTGACTATTTGGAGAGAAAACAGTCCTTGCTTTCTGGGAAGATGAGTAGATCTGGCTGAGTAGAAGCATTAAAATCAGAAGCAGAAGATATGTCATTGTCTTCAGTCCCCTGCCTCCCAGCAGAATGCCCCTATACCCCAGCCTAAGCCATGCAGCCAGTGCTAAATGGCTTCCAGAAACTGCTTAAAACCCTCTCTAGCCCCTCACTCCCTGACTCCCTAGCCTGTGCACCCACCTTTCCCTAAAGCTCGGGGACAGTTTTCACTTCAGGGGAATGTCTCTGCTCCGGATGTTTCCAGGCTGTCACCTGCATTCCCCTGGGCTTTGCTGGTCTGGCTGATGTGTGTGCTTTGGTTTTACAGGATGTCCGGGGAGCTGCAGAGCCATGTGAGCATCTGTAAGTCACAGGGCCCAGGGGGTGGGCTGTTTGGGGCGGGGCAGGGCAAAGGGAGGGCCCCGGATGGCTGACCAGCCAAGGACCACGCTCAGCATTCTAGTTTCCAGTCCTGCACGGTGAAAAAAACCAGTGAGCCAACAAATTGCAAAGCCTGGAAAAATTCCCTGAACCAAATTGTTACGATTTTAGTTTTTAATGTATTTTAGTGTTCACGAGACCTAATAATCAGTAGCAGCTTAGAACTTGTCGGGGTGTATGGATAATGAAAGCAGGTCCTGACGTGCTTTGTCTTTTTTTATTATTATTATGATCATGTTCAATTAGCCAACATATAGTACATCATTGATTTTTGATGTAGTATTCAACCATTCATTAGTTCCCTAAAATACCCAGTGCTTTCTCCTATGAAGAATACTTTGAAAAGGGAAAGCCTTTCATCCGAGGTAACTTTTTGCAAGTCAGATGCGGCCAGCCACTAAGGATGCAGGAGGCTGCCGGAAGGAGGGTGCAGAGAGGTGCAGGGGGGAGGTCCAGGCTGGTGCCCTGGCCAGCCCTTCTGACCCATGCTGGGGATACCCTCTCCCTACAGCTGTGCAGAGCAGCCAGACGACCGTCAGCGGCGGGGGCGGCGGGGGCGGCGGCAGCCGTGGCTCTGGAGGCTACGGTGGCGGCGGCTATGGGGGCTCCGGCGGCGGCTCCCGTGGGAGCGGAGGCAGCTACGGCGGGGGCTCCCGAGGGGGCAGCGGAGGTGGTTACGCGGGTGGCGGCGGCGGCGGCAGGAGCTACGGACCAAGCAGCCGGAGCAGCAGCAAGTACGCGGGCAGAGGCGGCGGCGGCTCCTCCCGCGTGCAGATCATCCAGACCTCCACCAACACCTCCCACAAGCGGATCCTGGAGTAGAGGGAGGCTCACACACACCCCCGCCGGCAAGGCGCTATCCTGTCCCCTCCCCCGCGCCCTTCCTGAACCCTTCTCACTTACCTTTCTCTCCTGGGTCTCAGCAGCTTTGCTAACACATTCCACGCTAGAGGGGGAAGCAGGTGGATAACCCCAAACTGCAGATCTGGCTTTGGAGGGCGCTGGTTGGCGGTCAGAATCACAGCCAGACGGCTCTTGGCTCAGACTCCACTCAGCTGGCCCTGCTCCTGCCCCTGGGGACACCCAGGGCCCCAGTTTAGCACTGGAGAAAGACAGCCTGTAGACTCTCCACCAAGCGGATGATGGAGAGTTAATGTCAAGGATATCAGGTTTCCTGCATCTTTCCTGTACCTGAGATGCCCTGTGAACAGTAATCCATCCCTTAGGGGACCTGCAGAATGAGGACTTTGGGCCAGTCGCTTGGCAAGGCGAACCTCTGTGCCACGGACGCATTCTTGTCCGTTGGTCTGTTAGCCTCATGCTTTCACGTCGGTGGAGAGTATGGATTTGCTGTCCTCATCAGACACCACAAAGTCGTGTCTGGTCCTGATTCTGCATCTCTGTCTTAAGCATTGTTCTCTGGGTTAACAACCCAAGGTGGGAGCATTTCAGAGGGCATGTGTCCTTGTCCCCTGGGAGGACTAATTACTGGTGAATAGAGGAGTCAGTGGGCAAGCAGTGGAGCTCTGCTCTGTCCTACCCCTCCTGCCAGTTCCATTCTCTGTCAGTCTGGCCCTTCCTGAATTCTGCTCCATAATGGCCTTCCTGAGAATTGTCCAGGAGGCTGGGCACATGCAGCCTAGCACTGTTGTGTCCATGTGCCAGGCCCTGAGGAGTTGGAGGATCAAGCATGGGTCTCAGGAGGGTTCTATCCTGACCAGTCTGGAAGCTGCTGGCCTGGTGTCCTTTCCTGGGGTCTCAAAGCCCCTCTGTTTTCCTCTTCTCTGTGACTGGGCACTTCGAGAATTTGACCCTTTCCTTCAGGCCTTCACAGGTGTTTGCAATGCGCTGGAGGGGACAGGAAGGGGAAACTATCAGCCAATGAGCGGGCCTGGAGAGGGGGAGGGGGAGGGCAGTGTTGCTTCTGAGATCTGGAGTCACCTTCGCTTCCTTGCTGAGTCCTAACGCAGCCTCCAAGTCCGTGATTCTGTTGGGACCTCAGACGGGCTCAGTGGGGGTCCCTTCATCATTTCCTGGTTGAAGGTTGTACCTTGAAGGGCTTGACATTTTTGGTGTTTCTACAATAAAATTTTCTGTGACCTCAAACTACTTTTGAGTCAGAGATAGGTGATTTCTTCTTAAGTTTCTGCAGGCCTCGGCAATTATTCATATCTGGAAATTATTATTTTTATTATTTTTTATTAAATGAGTAACACATGATCTTAAAAGACCTCGCAGACATAATCTTACTAGTGCTTAAAGTGGCTGTTCATTCCAAAGTCACTTACACATTTATTCAGCTCCTGCTGTGTGCCAGGCAGTGGCCTTAGCCCTGGGAGTGCAGTATTGACTAAACATGTTTCTGAATCTTCAGGTACTCACAATCTAAACGTTAGGGTATGGAAAAGGGGAGAGTTCAGAAAGAGGAGAAATCAGAGCAATGTGTCCCTGTGGACCTTTTAGTCTGAAGGTGGAAGCAAGGTCTGTCCTGTGGTCACAGGCAGACCCTTCATTGCAGGAGTGGTGGGACCTGCCATAGGTGCCAATGCTGGGGAAGAGAAGTTGGCCCCTGAACTTGGCTCTCCTAGGCTAGAATGTGGAATGGGACTGGGGAACAGAGCAGAAGTAGGTGTGGGCAGAGACTGAGGGAAGGGCCCTTCAGACAGGGGATTAGTGTTCTAGAGACTCAAAGGTAAGAGAGAGTGAATGTGTGTGAATGAGAGAGGGTGGCTTTCCAGGAGACATGAGTTCAGAAGATAAAAGACTGAACCCATTCACCCAGTGGGGGTCCTGGGCAGGGTTTCTGGAATCCATGCCTTTGGGGAAAACACAGATGCTAATATTCAAGAATGGAGCAAATTAAGCTACCACTTTATCCTATGTGATATTTTGAGTCTGTGTAAAGAAGTCACATAAAAGACGTGACCTACTTTCTCCTTCCCTGAAGGAGTACAGATGGCAGTTTGGATATGGGATTCATTCAAATATGGCTGCAGCCCATACTGATAAGACAGTGTGTTCCCACGCACACCCCTACCTGCTCTCTGAGAGGTTTCTCCTCGTCGCACCTTGGCCATGGCCCTGTGGGGGAATAGGCAGGGAAAGGAGAGATGGGCAGACGAGCTGTCTGAAGGGAAGGAGAGAGGACTTAGAGAGAAGCCATGCCACATTTGAAGTAAAAAAACCCCATGGGACAGGGATGGGAAGAGAGAAAACAGCAGTGGGCGTAAACATGATTTGATGTAGAGTGTTCAGCTGCCAACAGTGACAGCACATGAACCAACAGCTGTTGGTGGCCACTGGGGATGGGTGTGGGGATCAGGAAGATTGTAGTGTTCCGAATCCACTTTAGCTCTTCTGTAGTCTGATCACTCTGAGGACATTACTTAAGAGGAGTCCATTCAGATGCCAGTGGCCATTGTGGTGGCAGTGGGTGACCAAAACCCTGGCCAAAGGGGGATGGTGGAAGGCCCTGGATGTCTTTGGGAAGAGATGTGACAGTTAATTGCAAAGATATGATGAGCTTCCCTGCAAAGAAGGGTTGACCCCAGCTGATGACCCAGATGGATAGGTAGGAACCGCAGCAGATTTGGCCCAGGATAAGAAGCAACTTTTATTGATCCTGAGATGGGAGAGGCATGAGGAATTGGCACATTTCCAGCAGAGGTTGACTAACTAACTGGCAGGAGGTTGAGGGAGGGACTGAAGGACATGTGGGAAGATGTGTGCAGTGGCCATTCATCCCTCTGCTGCCCTAAGAGTTCATGTGGTGGATCCTGAAAAAAAAAAAAAAAAAAGGAATTTCACATTGGGGAAAATTAAGCTCAGATGCCAAGGAAGGATCAAGTCATGGAGAGGCCCCAGGGCCAAGGATTGTGAAATGAACCCAAGTCTTCTGACACTACCAGACCTAGTCCAGGGTGTGGATTGATGCTCCCTGGGAACATGCATGTGCATATGATGTGCTTAAGGAATCCAAGCTGGCTCTGGATCAAAACACACAGCAAGGTGGATCAGAGGTCATCTCACCCACCTTTCTCCTTCTGGGCAGTAACTGGGATTGTTCCAAAACACATGGCCCTGCTCTTTCTCTTCAGAAACTTTGACCTTCTCAATGATGGAGAACTATGGGACAGATGGAGGGAACCATGTGCCTGAATCCTAGAATATTTGAACAGAGATTCCATAGGGACAGGGCATGAGAAATGTAGGGCAAGGAGAGAGGAGTTAGCCAAGGAAGTCCAAGGAGACTCCAAGGAGAGCCTCAGTGTCATGTTCTGGGCCTGAGCAAGGGGGCTAGCACTAAAAGATGCCAGAGGAGGCTTCCTGGTATAAACAATACTCTTGTTAGAGGCAATGAGATCCCATTAGGAGCAAATACCTCTCACTGTAGCTCACCCCAGTGACAACAAGCAGCCATTCCATAGCCCTCTAACCATGTACAAAATGCATCCACATGTGGTATCTCTATGATTCTCATGGGCCCTGGGGGAGGCCTGGGGGGAACACCTGTGGTCCTTCCAGGGACCAGGAAGCATTCCATCCCTGCTCCTGGGTAGTGCTATTCCCACAGCGCTGATACTCAGAGGGAGAGTCAAGCAAGCCTAACCACTAAGAACCAGAGGGGCGGGCCAGAGGGAACACAGAAGAGGGCAGGAGGCCACTCCCAGGGAGAGTTTGCCAGCTGCTTCTCACGCTGAGAGTCTGGAACAGGGCAGGACACTCTGAGAATCTAAATTTAATTCCACCAGCTTCTCATCTACATAGATTATAGTCTAGGAACCAATGACAGGAGGAGCAAGTATTGGCTCAATAAAATTCTAACTCTGTCTGACCTTGGACAAGGTGTACGTTTCTGGGCTGAGAGAGTCCTCGATATCAGGAAGCCTGTGAAGAACGTTGCTTCTCCCTCCATTGCTGGACCTTTGGCCCAGAATGCATCTTCCAATTATGAGCCATGTGCTCCAATAGGCCCTCTTCAAGCTCGGTGTAACTCCCATCATTTGGTTGGACCTGCTGCCCTGGTTTTATCAGCTTTCCAATCAGTCCAGGAAACTGTGTCTTCAGGTTGGTCAACACTCTGTTGAAGACTGAGCTGGGAACTTGGGATGCTGGGAGGTACTTGAGCATGGAAGACTGGTTCTGAATGTCCCAGTGCCGGGCTGGAAAGGCTTCTGGGGGCTCCCAGGGTGTGTTCTGGCTTCCATACCTGTTCGGGCATGCTCAGCCATGGGATTTGTCCCCACCCTACAGAGCAAATATTCCACAGTGACAGTAAATCCCAGCTGCCTAGCCCCCTTCGGGTGCAGGTGCACTCAGCATTCCATCCTGTGTGTGTTGGGCCCCTAGCTTCCCTGTTATAGACTTAATAGCCTCCTCCCCCAAGGCTTTCACCCACAAGATGACTTCATCGCAAGAACTTAAGCTGCCTTTCCGGGTCTTTTGAGTTTTCAGTGAAACAGGGGCTTGTTTCAAAGCTTTTCCTGATAGTTATATCATCTCTGGAGCCTTCCAAATGCAATAGTGAGAGAGAATCCTTCCTGCTCTCTCTATCTAGCATCTCCTACACTTCGGTTTCCCTCTAAGGTAGATGCAGTCCCTCTTTTAGATGAGGAAACTCAGGCTCAGAGAGGGCAAGGGACCTACCCAGAGTCACACAGCTAGAGATGTGCAGTCAGGAGCAGGTCTCTGGCTAACTCCTTGGCTCAGACAACCTCCACCTCTCCTCTCCTATGTGCCCATCTTGGCTTCCTCCTTCCTGGTCTTTATTCTGCTCCAGCACTGCTAGCAAGCCACTGGGGGCCTCCTTCCCTGCTGTCTGTCCTGAGCAGGCTGCCCCAGTTGAGCACCTCTCCTTCCTGCCTAAAAAGCCTCGGCCCCTCCTCTGCTGGCTGCCAGCTTTCCACATCTCACCCCGCCTCCCCATTGTCTGTGGCTCTCCTTCATGCCCCCCAGCCTTCAGCTTTCCCCACTTCCCTGAAATTTCCTTCTCTTACGTCCCTGGTGGAGTCCCGTGGGGCTGGGTGACTTGTCATTGCATGTCTTTCTTCAACTTTTTTCTTAGTCCCTGCAAAAAGCTATCAAAACATCACCACCCCTGGCCCTGCCCATGGCCACAGCCTACCTGTGGCAGCTTCATCCCAGTGATCAGTTCCAGGGTGTGTGTGTGTCCTCGAGATTGGAGGTGCTCTGGCACTCTGATATCCAGCATGGATGGGGTACCTTTCAAGTGAGGGGATTGCGTGGGAGGCTGGAGCAAGTGGGGGTGTGAGGAGGGCACCCAAAAACCCAGAGGACTTAGTTTTGCTTTCAAAGCCTTCCAGAACAATGGAGGGACTAGCAAACACACATACATACACATGTGACTATGCACTTGAATCTGGCAGCAACTGAGCTGAGAAAAAGAAACCAATGGAGAAGCCGAGTGCTTTTAATCAAGGAAAACTCCTGGAACAGTGGGCTTTGTCCACTGCCTGGCAGAGCAGGGGAGATGGAGACATTTGCTCTCAAGGCCTGATGGACAAATTCTGATTCAGGTCCAAATGCTCAGCAATTGAGATTGTGGGTGCCCCAGAGCTTGCCTACGAGTAGAAGTTTGAAGTGGGTCACTGACAGGCTGCATGGCCCACTGGGGGGAGAAGAGTGTGAGTGGGTTTGGCAGATGGAGAGGAGCAAAGGAAGAGGGAAGAGAGTTGATTGGTTTGGACAAAGCACAGGAGTGGAAAGGTCAAGGTGTGAGGCTCTGCGAGGGGTTGGCAAGAAAGCTGTAGGCTGTGGGGGGGGCATGACATGAGGAGGTCTTTGGGATGGTGGCAGGCATGTTCTCACACTTTGACAGGCTTGGCTTGTCAGCTTGGGTGCATGTCTTTAAGCCTCCATGGACCTAAGCTGCCTTTTCTTTAAAATGAAGCTAATCTTAGTGACCACTGTGAGGACCTTGGGTGATCTTTAGATGAGCTATGGCTCCTAGCATGTAGTCGGTGTCTGTGGGTATGGGTGCCTCTCTCCTTTTTCATGCTCTCTTTAAGTGCAGGGCCTTCAAGAAAGCCAGAAGAAGGGTGAGTGGCTCACACCTTTCTCCCATGTCTACTTTTTAATATCTCCACATGTTCACCACAGTCCTGGGGACATGGCAGGGAAGGACGAGCTGGACCGGCTGGTGACATGGCGGTTTCCAGTCCTGCTGGGGTCCCAAAAAAGTGAGCGGTGGGAACAGAATAGAAGTTTAATTCAGAAACTGGACAATTCCCAGGAACGAACTACATGACTTAGACACATTTTTTGACCTCTTTGAGTCTGCCTTCTCAGGGCAAAGGGAGGGCAAGGAACCTTGTTTGATTGGTGGCTTAGATGGTGTGGTCTTTGAGTCCCTGAAGATGGGAACATGCTGTGATTGCTGGACACCGTTCCACTTGCCCGTCCTTGTGCCCCTTCTCAGGTTTAGAAGAACACTTGAACTAAAACCAGGGAACCAGGGTTCTAGTCCCAGATGTGTGTTTTCTGGGCTGGAGTGTCTAAGCAAGTCCCCTCACCTCCCTGCACCTCGGTTCTCCACTTTGTAAAATGGGTCCAAACAGTTTGACTGCTTCATTCTCGCCGCTCCCGTGGGGTGGTGTTGGTGTATTTCCTCGGTCAGGTGAAGTGCACAAGTGTCCGCTGATGGTGATGTTTATGCCTTCTCATTTCTTCTTTTCCCTCCAACTTTCCCTCCTCACGGTACCCCCTACAGTCAGTTTTGCAGCTCTGTCAATTGTCTAGCAAATGCCTGTCCACCTCTTTTCTTCCAGTGTCAGTTTCTCAGTTTGGGGATGGGAGCACGGGCCCCTGAGAGATCTGTTGTTGGCTGGCAAAGTTGAGAGAATAAACACACACATGTACACACACACACACACACACACACACACACACACGCTTGCATACCCAGGCGCACACCCCTCCAAACTGCTGGAAGGAATCAATGTGCAGGGCGACGTGTCTCCCAGGGGAGTATGCTTAACAAAAAGAATTTTGATTGCCTGTCAGGAGATGGTTAGGCAACAGTCATTACCATGCCAAGACCGTCCCAGGTCCCATTACTCCTAGTTGGGAACAGGATCTGAATTACTCATTCTTCAGACACATGGCTGGTTTAGCAGCCCACGGATGTTAGTGTTAAGACCGAGTCCCAGACTACAGAGTCACAAAGATGGGGCACAGAGGGGGATCAGTGGAGAAGTGAAGGGCACCTTCTGGAGACTGGTGTGCGCAAAAACTGGGAAAAGAGGAGGGACAAGACTCAGCAGTGAGGTACGGGCTGGGGAGGACTGACATGTAGCTGTGTTGCTTTAGGAACACAGGGCCCTGGCTGGAGGGTCTTCGCAGGACCCCCCCCCCCCCTTCCCCCCAGGTTTATATTCCACAGTGAGGACCTTCTGCACAGGCCTGTGATTTACCACTCAGAGCTGCGCAGAGCCGGCTGGACTTAGCGCTGGCTTCTCACCGACTCTTCAGTTCTGTGTTCATGTGCAAGGGTGGGCAGTAGGCTGGACTTCTAAAGACTCGCAGAATGGAAGTCTATGTGGGGTTCAGGTCGTTCCCCGTCTCAACCCCACTCACTTCTGTTCATTAAGATTGATCAAGGGGTACTCCTCCGGGAGTATGCAGTTGGACACTCTTGCACTTGGATAGAAGTGAAACCTCCCCACTGAACTCTGTGCCTGTGATCTCCCCTTCTATGAGTGAGTTGAGGTGCTTTGCAAGTGCTTGCATATGCCTGGGACTAAGGATTTGAAGGGATGGAACGGGCCTCTTGCCTTTGAAGCTCTCTGAGGTGGGGAGCTGGCTGTGTCATCTGGCTTTACATGCAGCAGCCAGCACACCCCAAAATCATCGCGTGGTGTCATACAACACTGCTGGTTAGAAGATTCTGCACACTGTCACTCAACATCCTCAGTTCAAGTCCCCTCCATGCCCTTTTACTGCCTTTGTAAACTTGAGCTTCAGTGCCTCAGTTTCCCCATGTTAAAACCGGGCAGCATAATAGCATCTGTCTCAGAGTTGTAAAAATGAAATAGGTGAATACATGTAAAAGCTGTAGAACAGGGTCTGGTACTGTGCTTGTTTTTTCACACATCTTAGCTAGTATCGTGCCTGTTACTATGGCCATTACAATTGTCCAGAAACAGCGTTCACTTCTCGGATCAGGCTTTCCAGACGCACATCGTTGTCCTCTCTTCCAAGTCTACAGTCATCTCTCCACATCACCCATTGTTGTTCCCTAAGCCCCTGTGAAGCCTCACCTCTACCCCTTGGCTTTACAAAATGTATGGAATAGGTTCTACTGGTTACCTCCCAGCTCTCTAAGCTTTTCCACGGGCATCTTTGTGCCCTCTGTTTGCACCAATTTCCTTTGCTGGTGTCTCTGTCTCCTGCCCCAGCTTGTGTCTGAGGAAAAAGAACAACTGGCAAACTCAGAAAGAGCATGTCTTTCCGTCTGGCCCTTCTAGAACACCTGCCCATCCATCCTGTTCTCTGCTAGTGTCTCTTCCTATAATACTAAAGCCCATGTAATAGAAATAAGTTGTTTGAGTTTTTCACTTATTAAAGCTCTTATTTGGGGTTCAGACATATGACTTGGTGAGCTCTGGGCTCTAGAGAGTCATCACAGATATGGGCCAGAGAGTTCCTCTGCCGATTTGAGCGTGAGGAGTTGCACCTGCCAGGCTTGAGGGGACAGTGCACTTCGCAGCTTACAAGGGCAAAGGCAAGAACAGGAATATACATATCTCTGTGACAGGAGGTTATGAAATCCTACCAAGAAGCACCAGGTGGCAGATGCAGGGTCCTGTTTTCCCAAGGTCACAGCACTTGAAGGGAGATTTTGTCTGATAAAATGATTACCACACGATTGATCTTGCATGCACAGCAATTTTGAGAGCTATCCTGGGAGCTAGGTGTGTAGTGTTTATCGTATTGTTGAGGCTCGTAAAAATCTTGTATGGCTGCAGGCAAGCCAAACCCTTGACAGGCTCTGCGTCCCGCTGACTCGAGGACCAAGCCCAGATGTGCTCCCGGTATATAAGGGACAGTCTCTGTGCTTGGGGTAGAGGAGTGTGAGCTCCTTTCCATTCCGACTTTGCTCCAACTCTCTCCAAGGCAGCATGAGTCGACACTTCAGTTCTAGGTCCGGGTTCCGGAGCGGAGGGGGCTTTAGCTCTGGCTCTGCCGGAGTGGTCAGCTTCCAACGCAGGAGCACTAGCAGCTCTGTGCGCCACAGTGGGGGAGGTGGCGGGAGATTTTCAGGGGGAAGATGTGGAGGCGGTGGTGGCGGTGGTGGTTTTGGAAGTCGCAGCCTTGTCAACCTTGGTGGCAGTAAAAGTATCTCCATAAGTGTGGCCAGAGGAGGTGGACGTGGTGGCTTTGGGAGTGGTTATGGTGGTTGTGGCTTTGGTGGTGGTGGCTTTGGAGGTGGTGGCTTTGGTGGTGGTTATGGTGGTGGTGGCTTTGGGGGTGGTGGCTTTGGGGGTGGTGGCTTTGGGGGTAGTGGCTTTGGGGGTGGTGGTTTTGGTGGAGGTGGTTTTGGTGGAGGTAGTTTTGGGCCTGTCTGCCCCCCTGGTGGCATACAGGAAGTCACCATCAACCAGAGCCTTCTGCAACCCCTTAATGTGGAGATTGACCCCGAGATCCAAAAAGTAAAGACTCAAGAAAGGGAGCAAATCAAGTCACTCAACAACCAGTTTGCCTCCTTCATTGACAAGGTGAGTTTATCTCCTCAGTGCATGGGGAAGACTGCTCTTGGTCCATTTCAGATCCCTTGGGGTTTAGCCTCAAGTTTCTGTTTGGGGATTTCGTAGAATTGTCTTCTAGGAGATACGTTAGAAGTATTCTTGTGAATGATTCTAATGACTAAACTCTCTCTTGAACAAAGAAGTCTGTGGGTCAATATGACATCACCTTGAAGTCTTCTCATTCAGTTCTTGAGCTGAATTGGGGCTTACTTAACATATGGTGAATGAAGGAAATAGAAATGGGGCTAACTCAGCTTTCTAGGGGGCAAATGGGAGCTCTGGAAAAGTCTTCCTAAAGGGAGTTGAGGGTGAATAGAGTGCACTGTGATATTGTAGCAGAAAGGATGTAGTAAGTAGCACCAAACATCTTTTGCTTTTAGGCAGGGAGCTCTGCCCTCTAAAAATGTTACATTCGTAGCAGTTTTTCAAAATACTGATATTCTGAGTATACCTCTGGAAAAATATGTAAACCATTTCTTATTTTTTGCTTAATCATCAATCATGTCAACTCAAAGTTATACACAATAGATTTCAAATTCCATTTTGGATTTCCCCAACATCCCTCTGAAAGTGTGAATATTTATGGAATGCGTACCAATGTTTGTGGCAATCTACCTAAAAAAAGTGGAAAGGCAAATCTCTTAAATATCATGTATCTATTTCAAGTATAATTGCAGTAATTTTATACAGGGGTTTGCTGTCTGGTATCTGTCTAGTTACTCCTTTCAAAAGTTCCAGCTGTGACAGTATAGTAATTACCCTTCTCAGGGAAATTAAAGCTTCTGTGAATTCACAGTGAGTTAGATGTTGTACCAAAAAATGATGCGAACTTGATTTTCTTCCTATTTCACTGCCATGGCCAGGAAAACAGGACTTGAAAAAACAAGTTCTTTTCAAACAAGGCATGGGTCTCACTGTGGTTGCCTATGGCTCTCAGTGGCCGGCGGACTCCATTTCTACACCAGTTGGTAACGGGGGCTCGTGTTCTCAGGTGCGGTTCCTGGAGCAGCAGAACCAGGTGCTGCAAACAAAATGGGAGCTGCTGCAGCAGGTAGACACCTCCACTCGGACCCACAACTTAGAGCCCTACTTTGAGTCCTACATCAACAATCTTAGAAGGAGAGTGGACCAACTGAAGAGTGACCAATCTCGGATGGATTCAGAATTGAAGAACATGCAAGACCTGGTGGAAGATTACCGGAACAAGTAAGGAAGACTGACCAAGCAATCCTTCCAGAAAGTGGCAAGTTAAGACTACGAGTCTTAAGCTAAGAGAGTATGCAGTGATATATTTTCTTAGGTTAGAGACCAATTAATTTAGCATTTTTAGAATTCTTCCTCTTCTCAGAAGTAGGAAATAGCTTAGAAGTTTGGTTGCTCCAAAGGACAGGGTGACCAAGCTGTCCTAGGCTACAGGAGGCAATGACAGGTGATGCCAATCTCAGTTGGGGAGGCTGAACTTCAGATCTCACCTTCTCCAAATATCCAAATCCCTCTGATTTCCTTGCAGGTATGAGGATGAGATCAACAAGCGGACAAATGCAGAAAATGAATTTGTGACCATCAAGAAGGTGAGCAAATCTGTGGGATGGACCTCACATCTGAAATAAAGAATAGAAAAGGGTCTCCAATTACTAAGTAGAAGGAGGTCATGATGTGGAGAACCTGGTGGGGGCCTGATGAATAGATGAATAGAGGTTCCCCCCCCCCCCACATTATCATGGACCTAGGCTTTTCCAGGCCCTTTGCTTCTCCAGTTCTCTCAGCCCTTCACAGAGAAGGTGGGGAGGCAAGTTCTTAGCAGCTCAGATGAGCTGTCCTGTGATTGTGATTCCAAGGGGTGGGGCAGTCTAGGGATTGTGATCTGCCTAGTGTAGAAAGATGTGGAGGAGACTCCAAATGTTTGTTCTACTGGAAAAGCCCCTCACAGCTGGTGAGAGGGACTCATCCTGGGAAAAACATGATTTTGTGATGTCCATTGTTCCTCTAGGATGTGGATGCTGCTTATATGACTAAGGTGGACCTTCAGGCCAAAGTTGACAACTTGCAGCAGGAAATTGATTTCCTCACTGCACTCTACCAGGCAGTAAGTCCTTTGTTTTTGACCACATTTACCCAAATGTAGAGCCTCTGAACCTGTGCCCATCACTATCCAGAAGAACAAAGATATATCTTCCATTTCCTGACTCCTCCTCCCTCTGTCTAAGCTGTGTTTTGTTTTAACATTCTAAGTCATTGAGCTGTTGTGTCTTGCAGGAGTTGTCCCAGATGCAGACTCAAATCAGTGAAACAAATGTCATCCTGTCCATGGACAACAACCGCAGCCTGGACCTGGACAGTATCATCGCTGAGGTCAAAGCGCAGTATGAGGAGATTGCCCAGAAGAGCAAGGCTGAGGCTGAGGCCCTGTACCAGACCAAGGTGAATGAGCCGAATGTCTAGCCAGTTTTCCTGAAATGTCTTGTCTTGCTGTCCTGTGTCTTCTCTTATATTTCTCTGTGTGAGCCATGGTATATGCTGCCACATCTAATTGACTTGATCTACCATCTTTAGTATGAAGAGCTCCAGATAACTGCTGGCAAACATGGGGACAATCTGAAGAGTACAAAGATGGAGATTTCAGAGCTGAATCGGGTGGCCCAGAGACTGCGATCTGAAATTGATAGTGTCAAGAAGCAGGTATTTGTTCCCTCCTTCAGCTATATCTATATGGCATTGGGGAGGGAGGCTCAGGTAACTGGAGGACACTTTTCTAGTGTAGAATCTTATAGTCCGTTCCAAGCCTTTGGTGATTATTCTGGTCTTCACAATTCAGGCTTCATGCTGGGTTCTCTTTAGGGAAGCTTGTGAAAATGACCTAGCAGAGAAATGGATGTGATGGTCATGAGTGATCTAGCCCATGAGGCAAAGACTTGGTGAATGAGAGGAAAGGTGGTCAGGAGGTTTCGGGGTAGACATTTAGAAAAAGGGAGAAAGGGTGGAGAAGCCTCAAGCCAGGGCCAGGAGAGGCTGCTCTGTATTCCCTTTAAGGACTTTTATGGAAGTCAACTCAGTGACTAGCTATCCAGAGGCAGTGATGTGTTATCTAGAGCCATAAGTGGACTTAAAACTGTTGTGATTCTGTTGGACTGAGAGTACCAGCCTCACTGAGGTGCCCAGGGTGGGATTAGGTGATAAGAGAGTGAGTGACATGTGAGCTTCTCCTCTCTCAGATCTCTGCGCTGCAGCAGTCCATCAGCGATGCCGAGCAGCGTGGTGAGAATGCCCTTAAAGATGCCCAGGGTAAGCTGGCCGAGCTGGAGGACGCCCTGCAGAAGGCCAAGGAGGACATGGCCCGCCTGCTGCGTGACTACCAAGAGCTGATGAACACCAAACTGGCCTTGGATATGGAGATCGCCACCTACAGAACCCTTCTGGAAGGAGAGGAAAGCAGGTGAGGACAGAACCCTGGGCACTTTGGCCATTTCTTATGGTGCTTCTTCCCTTGTAGGCTGACTGCCATCCAGCATGCAGCTGAGGGACTGCAGCTTGTCTTGGGTGTGGGGAGAGGAAAGATACTGGGTTCAGGAGGAAAGATGAGGCCTCATTTTGGGACCCCAACCTTGTTTGGAGGGCTAGAGCATCTGTATGAAGTGCTTTGAGAAGGAATAATTTATTCTCCATCTAGGAGGGTTCAGACGTCATCTGGCCTGAAGGTCAATGGCACTGTTAATTTGCACTCTCTGCAAGACTCTTGTCTATTTTCTATGGTGATTTCTTCCTGTTTGTGTTCACACTGAGAAAATGGCAGCAGTTTGGGATCCCGAGGGCACTGGATTGGGTTTCAGATCAAGTGGGTAGGAGGAGTCCCAAATGGGGAGAGTCTCTGCCCCTGCTGAGAGGGTTTGTGCGGCTAGGGAATCATGGGAGACTTGCTCTTTTTCCTCCTACAGGATGTCCGGAGAGTGTACCCCGAACGTGAGCGTGTGTAAGTACCAGCTGCTTTCTCAGGGGCATGTGAAGGTTTTGCTGGGCTGGAGAGGGAGTGGGGCTGACGATAACTGACTGTCCCCTTGCAGCTGTGAACACCAGCCACACCACCATCAGTGGAGGTAGCAGCCGAGGAGGCGGTGGCTTCGGCTCCGGCGGCGGCGGCAGTGGTGGCGGCTATGGTTCTGGAGGTGGCAGTTACGGCTCCGGAGGTAGCAGTTATGGCTCTGGAGGTGGTGGCGGCGGCAGCTATGGTTCTGGAGGCGGCGGCGGCGGCGGAGGCTACGGCTCCGGTAGCAGCAGTGGCGGCCACAGAGGCGGCAGCTGGGGTTCTGGCGGCGGGAGCTCCGGAGGCCGGGGATCCAGCTCTGGGGGTACCAAGACCTCTAGTGGCAGTTCCAGCGTGAAGTTTGTTTCCACCAGCTATTCCAGAGCTGTCAGATAAAGAGGTGTCCTCTAACATGTTAGCTCTCCCTCTCCATCACTATCAAATATGCTTGGCAAGACCAAGGGCAGTTGCCCCAACCTCACTGGAGAAAAGAGCTATCATTAGTTACACCCTAGTTCACCCTAGTTCCCCAGCTCTTTCCTTTCTTCTCTGCTTCCCAAATAAGTTTTTAGATCAGTGGCAATCTCAGTCCCTCTGGCTGTGACCCTGCTTTGTGCTTTACCCAAGAAACAGTCTAGCAATGACCACTACACACATTACATTTCAAAGCATCTCCTTAAGTCAGCCAGATGAGGGCTGGTTAGAACCATGGCTTCTTTGTTGTACATGGAGCACATGCCCTGGACACTCCTTAGTATCCTAGTTCTTGGAGCAAGCTCTGTGCTGCTTTGGTTTTGTATATAAGGTGTGAGCAAGTTGATTGTCTTTTGTGGAGAGGTCTTAAACTCCCCCCTTCCTTGTATTGCTGCAATAAACTGCATTTTGAAATTCTCTACGAGTCTCAATCTCCTTTGTTGATGGCACTCTCTGTCCTGTGTGGTGCTTTGTGGGAGGGAAAGAAGACCTTAGAGCCATATGGCATATGGGGGAGTTGGGACATATGAAAATGATGGGCAAGATGGGGACGCTGGTCAGATACCATTCATCTTTAAGCATTTGATAGTTAAATACAACACACTCTTTCCCAGAGTGTGCAGATGTCATAGAGAAATGGAGAGACCGAGGTATTAATCTGAGAAGTGTTTCTTGGAAAGGACAGTGAACAGGCAGTTTGGGAAGGAGGAGTTTGGTATTGAGAAGAAAGGAAAGTATAGTGTGAAAGAATAATTGTTATGTGGAATAGTTGGTGATGAGAGGGGTGTGGATAACACAGGATCAACAGCTGCTACAGCCAGAATGCAGACTTTGGCTAGGGAGTTCAAGAACCAAAAGTGGTAATGAATAGCTAGATATCAATTTCCTCTCTTTCAGAAACCTACCTAAAGATCTGTTCAATTTAAGAAGTTCAGTTGTACACATATAGCTCATACTTGTGAAGTAATTCAACAGGAAGGCATAGTGATCAGAAGCATGGGCATTTGGACTCAGATTTGCTTGGGTTTGGATCTTACTACCCCATTTACAAGCTATAAGCACACAGCGAGTGCCATTTTGATTGTAATGTTGCTGTTGCTGATCTGGCTACCATAACATATCTTGTTGCTCTCTAGATAGCTCAGTAGATGCTTGCTCTAAAGACCAATGAACATCAGCTTCTAAGGGGTTCTATGAGATCAACTTTCCTAGAGATCAATTCTATTAACTTCCAGTTAACAAAAGTCTTCCTAGCTCCAGTGTCAAGCAGAATTGAGGGGAATAAAGAGAGTATATGTCAACAAAAGTATAATGTAAATACAACCTGGTGAGCTATATCTCTCGTCTCCAGTCCTGTCTGAACTGATATGAAAAAGAACAGTCTTCAATTCAGAGAAACTATGTTTAAGCTACTGTGGTATTTAAGGGGTGGGCTAAAGAAAATAATCCACAGCTCACTGGATGTGTGGCTCCTTGGACAAATCAGTTGGCCATTCTGAACTTCCCTTGTCTTATAGGTTAAATGAGGATGAGACAATTTGTTTCTGGACATCAAGAGGATAGGATACATAATGTGAAATGTTTTGTGAATTGTGAATATGTTATATAGAAGTGGTTAAATGGAATGAAAAGAGAGTGACAGAGAAGTAGAGGACAGCTGGCTGCTGAGGGCACTAAGGAAATAAGTGCCTTGGCAGGGTCATTGTGACCCAGTGACAGCTTGGTAGGGATGTTGAATTGATTTTGTTAATGTACCCAATTTGAGTTTCCTCCTAGTGGACTAATATTTGTGAACCAAACACATAAGCAATGGATGTGTAAACCATAATGTCCATGTACTAGTTAGTGATATATTCAGTGACTGAAATACCAGAGCTCCCCATCCTGTTAACAAGACACTTAGGAAACTGAGTTAGTCAGAATAGGTGGCTTGGTGCTTGTTGATTTAGAGCAATGGAATTTGAGTGGACTTGAAGTAGATGGTTTACTTTCCTCCATGGGAGAGAAGAATTCTGGGGCACTAGATACTAGAATACTGCTGCTTAGAATACTACTGTGTGAACGAACCAATGAGAATGTTCTAGTACTCGGGCACGCATTTTCTAACTTCTTTCTTACATTATAACTTTCCTCAGTTACATTTCACATCAGAGAAACCCTTGTTGACCTTGTTTGGACTTGGATTTTCTTAGTAAGTTCAGACATGAAACACAGATCCTACAATTTACAGCAAGACTTAATAAAACCTGTCAGGTCACAGGACTAAATGAAAACCATGTGTAGGTCAGTATATAATGAAGAACTAAATTGAATAATATGTGTGAAAATGCATTAGTACTAGAGAGATAGCAGAGGAAAGATCTGGGCTTCCATTCTGTGCAACATACAGTTCTGCACTCATACATACTATGTATCAGGGACAAGTTCATAAGTTCAGGGATACTATGATGAGCAAGACACGGCTCTTGCTGTTAAAGAGCTCAGAGGGCTTGGGTGATGGGTTGTATGCAAATGTGCTGTTACAATGCACCCAAAACATGCGATGATAAAAACATATAGAAGATCTAGAAATGGTACATACTGAAGGGATGCACAACAGGGTTTTAGAAGATAAACAGGAGTTTGTTGGGCAGACAAGGCAGAGAAGGACACTCCAGACAGAAGAAATAATATGGGTAATGACATGGAAGAATGAAATTACATGAAGTGTTTGATCATCTGAAGGAGCATGAAGTTAGTGACAAGAAATACGGGTGAAGAATTCATTAGATCCACTCAGAAAGGACCTTCCTTGTAGGCATCAAAGGATTCTGGACTCTAGTTTGTGGGTCAGAAGTTCTCAGGTGGGGTTTTGGATCTATAGGTTTATTGCAACCTACTATATACCGGGATAGTAGAGGACAAAAGGGTTGCTTTGCTGGTGGAGTAAAAGTTGAGCATGAACCACAGTTTGTCTTGTACCTGAATATCCTATAAGAAATCTGGTCTGCTTATGAGAGATCTGCTTATGGAAACACTTTTTCCCCCCAAGTGTTTAGGGGCTGAAACAGCTATTATAGGTGAGAAGGAGCCAGTAAAGGAATTTAATAGGAGACTGGCATGGTCGATGGGTGTTTTAAAGGAATCACTCAGACCAGATTGGAAGGGACCATAATGGAGTAGGAAGACTTGATAGGGAATGACCGCAAAGGTATAGGCAAAAGACAACAAAATCTCACACCTTAAGTTCAGGTCCTTAGAGGTGGGTGGGTGGCCTGAAATGAGCATGTGGATCTGTATTCCACAGGTAGTTAGGATTCAAATTATTAGGACTTGGTGATGGATTGGTATGTGGGTTGGGAATGGGTGACACAAAGGGTAGAGTTGAGGAATTCTCTGTGTTTCTGGTTTGGGCAATAACATAATGTAGCAAGAGGGCTAGTGTGGAAAAATGATGAGTTAGGTTTTTTGAGGTGCCTCTACTCTTTCCATGTAATTGTTGGGGCTAGCAGTATAAACTGAACTTCATCAAAATCTGAAAGTTAAACTATGAGATAACTCAGGAAGAAGGGTACAGGGAGAATTGCCAAGAAAACACAGTAGGAAAGAAAAACAGATATGGGAGGAACTTGCTAAAAAGGAGAAAATTTAAAGTCCACGAGGCTAGATGTAATTCTTCAGGGGCTCTCCAGCCAAGACAGTGGAGTTCCCCCAGATCTAGTGATGACCTCTCAAAATCTTAGACTCCTATATTTCTCCTTCTTTCCTTCTTTTCCTTCCTTCCTCTTTTCCTTCCTTCCTTCCTTCCTTCCTTCCTTCCTTCCTTCCTTCCTTCTTTCCTTCTTTCCTTCTCAGAGAGAGAGTACACAAAGAGGTACACAAAGAGGGGAAGCATCAGGCAAAGGGAGAAGCAGTATCAAGGCAGGACTGGATCCCAGGACCCTGAGATCATGACCTGAGCCAAAGGCAGACACTTAACCTACTGAGCCACCCAGGTTTCCCTTAGACCCCCATATTTCATCCTTGGGTAAGTCCAGTGCAAATTTGATGCTAGGTACTTATTGAAGTATTCAGAAGGATGGAAATCTATAAGTAAAACCATATGGTAAAAATTCTTCTATCCCCTACCACCGAGTTCCCTTTATCTGGAGCTACTGTAGTTTCTTGTAAATCCTTCCAAAGGTATGTGCATATGCACATGCGAGTAAAAATACTTAAATATTTATTCTCTTTTCTCAGAGGTACTACCACCCCAGCCTTCCCCCAACTCTCACCAGAACCGCACATTCTTCAACAGATGAACCTTTTGGAATTTGGCTGTGGCTTCCGCCCACATGCCACAGTCTATGAGCCAGTTTTAGCCTTTTGCCCTTACCTTAAGTTGCCTGCACCCAGCTCCTTTCCCTGGGTCTGGATCCATGTGTCTCACTCCTAATATTTCAGCTGGAGGGACAGAATCATTCCATCGACCGTTGGAATTCCTTTTGGGTCATTCTTCTTCCTTGAATGGTCACAGTGTCACAGACATCAGTTCACTGTGGAAGGTCACTCTTCCAAAGTTCTAAACTTGCCAAAGTTTCTTTTTATAACTGTTTGGCTTTGACATGGCCATATCTCTAATAGAATTCTGAGATTCATCCAACTCTGAAGAAGAATGACCATCCCACCTTTTCCCTTTCTCCCACACTGAGTGCCTCTTCTCCTATAATTCCAGGCCTCAGACAATCATCTAGTGCCTGTGGGGGAGAAAAAGCAGAACCCAGCAGCTCTGCCTGCAACCTCTCAGCTCCTAGTTTAGCTTAGCTCAGTTCTGCCATCTTCACTCCCTCCCTTGGGGGAAGGTCTTCACTAGCCTTAGCCCTTGGGAGAGAAAATTCTAAAGATGATCTTGAGCCAGAGCTTATGGCTTTGCATGGAATTTTAGGAACCATAACCTCCCAGGACAGTCTTCATTAGAATGTCGGTCCCTAGGAGGGACTATGAGGAAGTCTCATTCAACTACTTGGCTCTATCAAACACGTCTGTGGATATTTTAACAGGGGCTTTATGGACATTGATAAGAGTTTACTTTGCAAAGGAAAATTCTTTCTTTAGGTCAGTTATTCTAAAGGTATCAGTCTCTGTTTTATAACAAAGATTAAAACAATATGCTTTTACTGTCAGGAAAAGAAAAGAATAGATGGTAAATCTTGCAATCACATATAATTAAAACAAATCAACACAGTGCCTTAACTGCAATATAAAGGAGACACAAAAGGGAAAATACTGGTAATCATATCATCTATATTTCACTCCGTAACTTCTCAGATAGGACTGTGTTAGAACACATAATGAAGCATTAGATGTTTGCACCGACAGATGGAATCTCTATTTGTGCAGTCAGCTATAAACGCAGGTTGACGCAGGTCTGCTGTGCTCGCAATCTAAATACTGTGAGCAACTTTGTCATTGACCAACACAATTTTCCTAAAAGGCGAAAATTCCTGTAAGCTTTCTCATGAAAAGGAAATATAGTCTTCTTTTGATTTACACAGCTGTTGCATTTTCCAACACTCTGTTGTTGAGAATAGAAAACTGAGTAAAACCACTTTGTGTGTGTATGTGACATGGAGCTGGGTTCTGGGCTGGGCCATTATAAATGGTGGGGCATTCAAAAGTTGTTCAGGAAGTCTAGCATAATCTGGGTCATGCTCACTAAGTGTCAATAGCTGCACCCCACCCCCAATCACAGCGACCAGCATAAAAATGACTCAGCATATTTCTGAAAGATTTCTAGGGCAATACTGTTGCTTTCTTTCTTTCTTTTTTTTTTTTTTTTGGTGCTAAAAGGTAGTTTTATTAAAGCACAAGGACAGGACCAGTGGGCAGAAAGAGCTGCTGCCATTACTGTTGCTTTAGGGCACTTGGAAACTGGGACATTTTTAGAACACCCATTGGAGAATATGAGGTATATATTTTCAGTTGTTCTGTGTGTGTGTGTGTGTGTGTGTGTGTGTGTGTGTGTGTGTGATGCACCCATGGAGTGGGAGACGTTGTGGAAAAGCTATATCTCCATCTCAGAGATAGATCCTGATTTGTGTGACTATTTCCATTAGTTTGTTTCATTTACAATTAAAGAAACTTACTCCCTTAAAAGAAAAAGGAAGAGAACGAGAAGAATCAAGAACAAATTCCTGAGACCATTTTCCTAAGGACAGAAAAGAAAGAGAAATCAGTACAGTGTACAAGAGCAGTTGGGGGGGATAGTAGAAATGAGAGTGTGATGTCATGGAAACCAAGAGAGAAGGAGCGCAGTCCAAGAAACAGCCAGGAAGAGAGGTCAAGTGTGAGCAGAAGGTTCCTGGTGGAGCGACACATTGAGAAGAGCCTAGACATGAGCAGGACTCAGGCAGGTGAAAGGGTTGAAGTGGACACTACTGGCCCCATCCCTTGGGAAGAGGACATGGCTAATAGGCTGGCTAGAGCAGGAGGCCAGAGAAATGGTCTATAAAGTTGCTGGAGTCGTAGTTTGCAGGCATCTTGTGCCAGATGAAAGGGAGGGTAAAGATGCCCACAAGACATTTGGGTGGCACCAGCAAGTTTTGGTGTTTGTTGGAAGGATGGATACCCGAGCTGCTCTGGGATGCTCTGTGTCACTGTGTTGCCCCTCCCATATCTGCTGGAGGGAAGGTGGCACTCCCTGTCACCCATTATCAGAAAAATGGAGCCGTCTTAGTCAACTTATGACCTTCCCAGGTTCACCTTGGGTTATTCCCACCCTTCCCTCATCACCACGCCCAGTTTCCGATCTGTCAATAGGCTCTGTTAGTTCTGTCTAAGCAGTATAGAGTGTCCTCTGCTGGTGTAAAGCTCGTTTACACACATTGATGGGACCTAGATCAGTTATGGCAAGGTAGTCGTTCTCAAGGGGTAGTGAAGGTGAAGATCATGTAATTTGAGCGAACTCCAACCCCGCCCCGCCGCCACAGTGTGGCATTCAATCCTGAGCATTTGGAAAAGTTTGAGGGACTCCCTGAAAAGCTAGTGTGAACTCAGGGGCAAGAACTGAGGCAAAGGAAGGACTTGAAAGGAGATCAAAGATGACCGAGGGTGGGCATGACGGTCACTTTCACTGAAGATGGACCAAGCCATTGTTGAAGGGAGAGATTGAGGCCTGCTCTCACTTGGCAGTGACACCCTGTGAAAGATGAGATGACAAGTTAATTTCTGCTAGAGATACATGAGTAGACTGGCCTTTCCTGAGGCAGGGGTACTTCAAGAGAGAGTCAGCTATGAATGGAACCACTTCTAACCTTGAGACCTCCTTCTTCCTTCCCCCATAATTTCCCCAAATCCTCCATATTCTTCTTCCTCTCTTCTTTTCCCCAAGTCTCAGATTCAAATTCCAGAATATTTCGACTCGTTATTTAAGAAAGTATAAAAGTGAGATCTTGGTTTGAACTGATCAGTTAGGTGATTTGGGGAATATTTTTGTTTGTTTAGTTGAGAAAATGCCAGAATTCCATCCTTGGGCATGGGTTGTTCATGGTGGGGTGTGCATAGGCAAGGACTGCAGTGAGGCCATCTTGCCCCTCCTCTAGGTACATCCAGGTGTCCTTAATTAACCTCAGTTATTTGGAAGACGAGAAGGGGTGTGGGGATGGGCGGGTCTCTGGCTTAGCTTTCTACTATGCATTTCTACTCTCCTCGTTCCTGCTCTGTATGCAACAGGGTAGTTGATTAGTCCCTTTTATTACCAACCTTAACATTTTTCCTGTTGTCAGCACAGTTGATTCCCTTTTTTTCTATACCTGGTGGAACTGGAAGAACATTCTAGGCAAGCAGAAGACAGTGTGCTACCTCAGTGTCCCTGAAGAAAGCTCGAGACATTCTTGCTGTTGAAAGCATTCCTGATCAACACCAGCAGGTTAACATTTGAGTGTCTTCACTCACAGTGTGCTCACTGCTGGGGTGTGCTTGGGATTGGAGAAACTCCTCTGGGCTCCAGGGGAAGTGCCAAGTTTTGGTTGCCTTCTCCTCTGTAATCCTCTCTCTTGGCTTGATAATGCATAAACAAGGTTTCCATGGTGAGGACATCAGACTTTGAGGCAAGGCTCTGTAGTAGGAGCCTCATGCCTCCTCATTGGTACTTGTGACCTACCACGTGCTACCACAGGGAGGACTGTCCCTGGCAGGACCAGGGCGAGAAATGCAGTGCATCCTGTGGCAGGACGATCACCAGCTTGTTTTTATTGAATGTCTGATGGAGTGAGGGTTGGACGATCTTGCCCCTGGACCCAACCGATTAGCCTCTTCCTGGGCCATCCATAGAGGTGTGGATAGGAAGGAGGAGGTGGTTTGATGCCTTAACAGCCTGGGGGAAGTGTTACCATGAAAGATTTAACATCCTGGAAAGGATGAAACTCCTATTTACTTCCTATTTTCCTTCATTGTGGGTAATTGAGCATTGATTGTGGTATCTATTGAGCCCTCACAGCTGGTTTACCTGAGGCGTTTTCTGGCTGGAAATTCCGTGCTGTCAGGGGTAGGTGGGTCTGAGGCAGGGCTTGTGGGGTGGGTTCTTCCTCTGTCACGGGACCTTGACAAGTCACTGAGCTTGCTTCTTCTCACAAATGAAGGTATCAGTTGGGGTGGTTTTTAACCTGTTTCTGAGCTGTTAATCCAGATACTGGAGCAGAGTGGAGAGCCTTTCAGAGGGGCAGAGAACTCTCCTCCAGTCTCTGTGTGAGGAGCAGGCATTAGTCAGAAGAGGGTGCAGTGAGCAGACGTGGGGCTCACAGAGGGATGTGGAGCCTGCTTGGACTTGGTACAAGTTCCAAGTCTGCCACATTACTCACCTGGTGACCGCAGGCAACTCTCTTACTACCTTAGAGGCCCAGTTTGCTTACGTGTGAAGTGGGCATAACAGTACCTGCCCTGCTTACTTCAGGAGATTATGAAAGTGAAGTGACATCTGTGAGGGCAATCTGATCTGCTACAGGGAGGGCGCATCACTACTACCGTCCTTCGTCCTGGAGAAAGCTCTTGAGAGTGAGAAGTGGGGCCAGTGGGCAGCCTGGAGTGCCTGGAGAAGGCTGCTTCCTTGGGGACCACGGTGTAGTCTTATCTCTCATTCTTCCCTATGGCTTTGTTCTTATGGGTCTGGGAGCATTCAAGAATCTTCCTTTAAAAGAAGTACTCATCCACGGGGTGGTTTCATTTCCTAGAACTGATACCTCTAGCTCTGCAATGAGTGGCTGGTTAATACCTGAGTGGGGCTGAGCTGACTGCCAGTGGGGATCCAGCTGGAGAAGGGACAGGAGCATAAGGAGCAGGGGACTGGGTGGTGGTCTTGAGAGCAGGGTTGGGTGGTGATGTTACTTTTATTTTATTTATTTTATTTCACCACAGTGTTGACATTTCTAGACATCTGTGAACTGCTGTGGGCAATGGGAAAGCAGAAACATGTGCTTCCTGCTGGAAATTGTGCTAAGTGCCACATACATTATTCCATTTATTTTCATGTCAACTCTCTGAAGTAAAGACCACCATCTTGCCCTCTTTACAGATGAGGAAATAGGGGCCACTAAAGGGAAGGTAACCCTCTTAAAGTCACAGAGCTGATAAGTGGTGGGGCTGGGATTCACTGAAGGTGTGTGACACACATCCATGTCCATAACCAGCATGTGATGTAGCCTTTATGTGTTACACAGCACTCCATGGGGGTCACTTATCACCATGGCTTTTCTCCCCCTGAACACAGAGTCCCTCAGAATCCTTTCTTTTTCCTCCCTCTTTCCTTCCTTCCTTCCTCTCTCTCTCTCTCTTTCTTTCTTCCTTCCTTTTTTTTTTTTTTTTTTTTTTTAGGGTTTTTATTTATTTGACAGAGAGCACAAGCAGGGGGAGACAGGGAGGGAGAAAAGCAGACTCCCCACTGAGCAGGGAGCCCAACATGGTGCTCCATCCCAGGACCCCAGGATCATGATCCAAGCTGAAGACAGACGCTTAACTTACTGAGCCACCCAGGCACCCTGCTCAGAATCTTTTTTTGTTCGGAGACCGTGGTCACTTTTTCCATGGAGTCAGAGAGAGAGGAGAAGACCGAAGGGATAGGAGGGGCTCCCAAAGGCCCCATTTTGGAAGCCCAAGTTTCTATGACCCAGTTAGAACAGGGCAGCTTGACCTTGGACCCAGTCTCAGAAGTTCCCTCTCATGCTGTTTCCCTACCAGGAGCCTCACAAGGGTTGAAAAGGAGCATTGTTCCCTATGCTCTTTGAAGGGCCCCTGGTCTGCCTGGGTACAGAGGAGGCTGCTTTCCCCAGTGTCAAGCAGAGAGCCAAGTGCTGTTGCTAAAACCCCAGTGAGGACACCTCCCAGCCTCAGCAGTAGTATAACTTAAATCCCTCCCCTTCACTGCCTAGCATTACTCCTGTCCCTGGCTCTTGGGAGAAGCTGATGGAGACTGCTCCCCACTGGCAGGTGGTTGTCTGAACTTTAAGGCAAAGTGAAAGCCTGCTTTTCCAGGGCCATCTAAGTAGCCTGAGTGCTGGACTGTGAGGTTCTCCAGGTTGCTGTCTGGGAAGCAGTTTGCTCCTAGGAGAGCCAGGACACCGGACCCAAGCTGGGGTCTGTTTGGGGACTGGGGCTGAGGGAACTTTCTTCAGGAGAAAGGGTTAGGAAGGTTCAGGGTATCCTGGGGGTCATGCTCAACTCAATCTCCCAGCTGCTGCTCTAGGGAAGCAGAGAAGTGGAAAATACGGGAGGAGGACAGCTGGTGAGTAAGACATCAAACCCCAAGGGTGTGGGAGCTATTAAAATACTGTGTAGACAGCCAGGCACTTCTTTCAACAGCATTGAGATTAGCAGCAGGACAGGCTCCTCAGTGCCTGTTTTTTTGCTGCCCTGCCATTCCTCCCAGGGGGACTCACCCATGAAGTCACGGCCACCCCACTGTCTGCCCCCAGATGGCCCTCCAGCCCTCAGGACACTCTCTAATTCCCAGCCTCCCCACAAGTGCTGAGACCCATTCTTCTGGGGGGTTTGGTGGCCCCGATACAGCATAGGTGGCAACTTCCCCACCTGTGTGCTTCATTTACTCCTATTTCCCACTCGCCCCGGAGCACTGCCTCCGGAGCACTGCTCTGTCAGCACCTCTGTGCCCAAAGACAGCAGCTCGAGGGGCCTCTGTTCTCAGCGAGACCCTTGGCCCTTCCCTGCTGTCTCCTGCAGTAACACACCACAGGGGCTGTGAGCTGAATTCACACTCTTGAGAAGGGAGGAGAAGGAGGCTAATATTTGTCCTGTTCCTTCTAGCTGGTGACTCACCCATTCTCTGGGAGGAGGGAGGAGACCACTCCTCTTTCTCGCACTCTGTCTGATGATCTATCATACATCTTCTCTCCCCCCCAACCTCCTCGGCCCACATGCACATCCGATCCTCCTCCTTGCTCCCTGCCCACTGTCTCAACCCCCTTGAGTGTGGACAGAAAGCCTGGAAAAGTCCTCTTCTCTCGCCTCCCCTGTGCCACTGTGAAGCAGTGGCCTGAGAGAGACGAGTTAGTCAGCACATTTGAGACAACATGGTGCCGAGTCCAGTTCTGGGAGTCAAGGCCTGGCACAGAGACACAGGAAGTTAGATCAATTGAGGACAGTGGTGTGTCAACATATTTGGGTCATGGGCCCTGCAGAGACTCAGGAAGAGCTTTACCCTGTCTCCTCAGTGAAACGGCACAGCCTCATACAAGCATCTTGTAAGAACACAGCTTTGTAAGAACTGCCCAGACCCCCGTCATGGTCTCTGTATGGATAGCACCACAGACCCATGCTTAAGAACCCAGCTTGGGAGTCTGTGCTGAGAGAGGCTACCACTTGAGAAAGGGTGCCATAAATAAGTGAGGGGAACAAGGCACAGGTGCAACAGGGCATGGGAGTGCAGTGCTGCGGGGTGGGGAGGGGGCACTCCTGGGGTCAATCTGAAAAGCTTTCCAGCAAAGAGGGATTCAGAGCAGCCTTTCCTTGGGGAAGTGGGATGGGTGGAGAGGAGCCCGGAGCATGTTCATTCCAGACTATTGGCCCTCTGGTGTCTGGAGTGACACTGGGAATCCCTGTGATGAACAACAGCATGTGTTCTGAGCACAAAGCCTGTGTCCTTACAGCAAACCCTTCCATGCCTCAGTTTCCTTGTCTGGTACTATACCCTGGGGAATAGAGTGAGGAATGAGAAAGCATCTCCCAAACAAAGTGCAGATGGGAGACATTGAGATCCTGCCAAGAGGCCAAACCAGGCAGACACCCCACCCCCTTCCCCTCCGAGGGTCAGTGCCTCCAGCTACTGTGTCTCCCTCTCCCAAGGAAGCCTCGCCTGGTGGCTCCTACCCTCCTTTCTGCTGTCTACGGATGGGAGGATGTGTGCTTGGTGAGCACCCACATGGCATAGGGCAACGGGAAGTGTCATAGGCTCACCTAGACAGCCCTACCACAATGTCATTTTCATCTTTCATTCTTGCCAGAGCATTGCTTCTGCTTAATAGTGAACAGCATGGAGCTAAGCCCACATAGAGAAGTATGGGCATTATCCTGGCCCCATGGGGACTTCAGTGAGCCAAACCCATGAACAGAGTAATGGGTCGTTGGAGGACAGGACTTGGCCAGAGGGCATGGCTGTCTGAGAGCTTCCCTGCAAGACGGGGCCTGGGAAACAGTCAGTGTATTACCCTCTGGTGTCTAGGGGGCAGCTGAAATGCTGATTTGGGGGCCTGGTGGGGAAGGTGGGGTCCATATAGATTCTCCTCTGCCACCTCTGCCCCCTGGCATCTTTGTTGACAGGTCCTGTGACATTCCCATTTCTGGCTTTTGCTGTGTGTGGAAGAGATACAACACTGAAGCCTGCAAACCCAGTTGGCAGTTAGACAAATGCTGGAAACAGCAAAGGTATTTCCACCCAAGGGAGGAGAGAGACCCTGGAGCTTTCACATTCCAAGGGCTCCAAATCTCAGACAGATGGACTTCTCTTATTTGTGACTAGCTAATGGGGGGTCCTGGAAGGAGAGGCTAAATTCTCTGCTGCTCCCGGGGCTGTTGGTGAATTCTGATGCCCAGGACAGGGAATGGAAGGAGAAGCAGCAGACCTAGGCTTTAGCTGCTGTGCTTGGCATTTGGAGGTGGTGAAATGCTACTTCAAAGACACAAATATTTGTTAGCAACTCTATTTTTAGGCATCTTTGAAAAACAGAGATATAAACTCTGGAGGAGCTTCTGGGAAGGGGTGATGCTCAAGACAGAATGAAATCGCATCTCTCAGATCCCAACTCCCCAAGCCTACAGGGGCAGCTCTGCTCCTGCCTGCTGACAAAGCTCTCCTTCACCAGCTGAAGCCATACCTGTTTGACCTTCTCCTTCCTCTCCAGCTTCCCTCTCCTCCTCCCCTCCTGCCATTGCCCTATTTTCAGTGAGAAGATCAATGAAAGGTCTGGGTCTGCACATTTTGTTCTCCAGGTTCTCCCAGAGTTTTGCCTCAACTCACAGGGCTTTACCTCTCCATGTCCATTTGAAGCACGGGCTGACTTCTGAACTGAAAGGATCCTTCCAGGTCTGTTTTTCAATGTCTCTATTTTGCAGATGAGAAGATCAAGGCTCAGAGAGTCAAGGGCTGCCTCTAGGTTCTAGAGTCAGTCGGTCACAGGACTGCAAAGAGAATGTAGATCCTCTGGCTCCACTTCCAACGTTCTCCCCAGTCCTCTTGGTTTCCACCACTCAGTCTGCAGGTGAGGAAGGGGAAGCCTGGCAAGAGGGGTCAGATGCCATGGTCACAGTCACTTTTAGGCAGAGGAACTTAACATGTACAACCCAACAGGCTCTTTCCAGTTTGTCACAAAGCTTCCCTCATAAAAGTACTGCTAAATAGAAACAAATATACTGCTTTGACTACCTGACCGGCTTTGAAGAGCACCCATGGCTCATACAACTATAGCTCACATCACGAGTGTAACACATCTAGAAAGAATGGTTATATTAGGGCGCCTGGGTGGTTCGGTTGGTTAAGCGTCTGCCTTCAGTTCAGGTCGTGATCCTGGGATCCTGGGTCCAAACCCCGTATCGGGCTCCCTGATCAGCAGAGTCTGCTTCTCCCTTTCCTATCTTACCCTCTGCCACTCCTTTTCATGCTCGCTCTCTCTCTCAAAAAAATAAATAAGTAAAAGTCTTAAAATAAAAGAATGGCTTTATTCATCCTATTAGACATTTACAGTTGAATTAGCAATGATTTCACTTGCTTTTCTTAAGTTTTAAAAGTTCTTTTTTTTTTTTTAAAGATTTTTATTTATTTATTTGACAGACAGAGATCACAAGTAGGCAGAGAGGCAGGCATAGAGAGAGAGGAGGAGGCAGGCTCCCCGCTGAGCAGAGAGCCCGATGTGGGGCTTGATCCCAGGACCCTGAGATCATGACCTGAGCTGAAGGCAGAGGCTTTAACCCAAAAGGTTCTTAAAGAAGAGTTTGGAAGACCCATGGTTTCTGCTGTGGAAAAAAAAAGGTGGCCTAAGAATTTTGAACAGTTATCTTTTTTTTTTCCTTACTAAAAATTCCTGTGTCAAGAAGGTCAACCAGAAGCAAGCCCTTTGGCCATTCCTTCCAAATGAGGCATCCCAGAGCCATAGGTTTGAGGCGTCTTGAAGAGTTTTGTTGCTACACTGAGGAGCAGGAATCTCTTGAAATAAGAGGTGATTTGTTTGGTCTTCCACAATTCCCTTTGTTTTCATGCATTTCTCTCTCTCATTTTTTGAGGAGGAGGATTTCTTCACCTGCCTCCTCCTGCCATTATCCCCAGACAGGCCAACATGGGAAGCCTTGAAAGAAATAAAAGGGGTCACATGCGGGAGGGGGCAGCTTTAATAATGGGGAGGGGTGAGGCGGGGGCTGGAGGTGGGAGGACAGGTGTGGGCTGACAGCTCCGTGCAAGGGCACTGCTGAAGAACTGGCAGATGTCTAGGTAGAGGCGCTGAGGGCGGATGGCAGCAGGGTAATACCAGATTAGCGGGAAGGCACCCAGAGAGTGAAGGGTAGGGAAGAGGGAGACAGCATTAAGTCTGGGGAAGCCTGGAGGACTCTGGACTGTGAGGAAGGCCTGAGTGGTGTATCTGTGACGCCCCCACATTCCTGACATCACAACCAGGGCGGGATGGACTATCTGATGGCTGTCTGTCCTTCCATACTGGGGTGGCTATATGGTTAACTGGCAAGAGTAAGAACATTGGTGCCAGCGTGGGAGGAAAACGTGGCCTGGGAAACAGTCCCAAACGGGAGGTGGGGCTGGGAACAGCAAGAACTTTCCATGAAGACCCATTTTCCCGCTCTCTGTGTTGTGATTGAAGACGTGTTGCAGGTGAGAACACACAGGCAGAAGTGCCAGAGTGGTATCACTAACCAGACAGCTTGGAAGCATCCAGACACTGGCCCCCATGAGGTGTAGGTGGCCACAACAGCACTGAGTTCATGCAGCTGGGCACCGCCCCCCGTGCACTGCCCTGGGCACTGACCATGTGCCCTGCCCCAGGCTCTGACCCCGTGGAGAATGGAGCAGGGAGGGGGTAACTTCCCACTGTCTGGTGCAGGTCTCCTGGGAATTAGGAAGTTCCCAAATAGAAAATGAGAATTACATGTGACCTCTATGGCCACAGCAGTGGGAAAGGAAGTGACATTGTTGAGTGTCCACTGTGTGCCAGGCACTAGGCTGGAAGTTTCATTTCGTGATTGTTGGAGTGCTGGAGTTCAAGCAGCATGCTGTGAGGCCCTGCTGTGTCCTGGGCAGTGTCCCTGCCCTTATCCTTTCTGTTTCTGTTGCTTTCCAAAATGGGTCCACAATGTAGAGTGTTGGGCATTTCATGGTGTGGGAGCCTGGCCGTCCACAAGCCTGGCTTCTTACAATCAGTTTGACTGGGACACCTTCAAACCTTCAAATCAACAGACATGGGGTTCATGGCCAAAAAAAAAAAAAAAAAAAAAAAAAGAGTCAAATTAAAAAACAACAACAACCAAAAAGGACACATCAGATAGGAAAGGAGCAGTTAAGGCTGAATGGATGACCCTGGGACTAGGGAAATGAGCAGAGTTAAGATAATCATTGACAATGACTTGTCCCCGAGGAGATACTGAGTGGGTGGCTCCCGCTAGGAGCCTCTAAGCCTCCTGTCCTAAATACCTTTGGTCCCAGAGCCACCAGGCTTTGGAACATCATCTAGACCCTCTGGTGGAGTACTCCCCACTTAGCAACCAGTGTGAGGATGGGATAGGACATCTGCTGCCTTTACAGATCTCTGCTGTAAGCTGGCCTGTAGATGCCTTATTTCCAGCTTGTGTGCTTTCTGAACATTTTGACACTATTGGGTTCTGCCTGGCTGTTAGTCCTTATAGCACCCTGAAATCAGCACCTGGGGCTGGAAGAGGAGGGTTTGTTTTTTATGTTTTGTGTTTGAAATCTAATCACTTGGTTTCAGCAGCTTGGTTCAGTGATACTTGAGTCCTTGGAAGGAGAGACTCACCTTGCTGGTCTGTGGAGGGGAGCCCCTCCCTGACCGGGCTGAGTCAGAAGCCTGAGACAAGGTCCAGGTGGAATCCTTGAGGAGCAGGTGCAGGGCAGCCTGTGAAGACTCAAGCATTGGTCGCATCACATTCCAGTGTCAGGGAAGGCTGCTAATTCCCAATCCCAAACCCTAAGCATGATTATTGGATCCTAGACTTATTCTCTGAGCACCTGCTCTGTGCTGAATGGTTGGAGGTTTGGGATAAAGATGAATGTGACCTTAGCTCACGTCCAGGGATGTGGCTCCTTGCCACATAAGGAGGACATAGCAGGCTGTGAGAGAGGTCCAAGGGAGTGTGTGGAGGGTGGAGGTGGCAGGGGCGGGAGGGGCATTCAGTCCTGCTAGGAGAGTCTGCCCTCAGCATCCATGTGTATTTCTTACTGGCTGAATGGTTCCCTTCACACTGGTGGCTTGCCTTTCTGTTCCACTGGCCAGGTTAGAGGTTTTTGAAAACTTATGAGGGAAAGCATTTAGGGGTCTATGCTTGCCAGCAGCATGTTGAAAGAAGGATTTTGTCCTGCAGGATGATCCCTCTTCTGTTATCAGAGATAGCAAAGCTTAAAGCTCATTATACCAACAGGTCAACATCCTTGTGTTATAGTCAGGATCCAGAGCAAATGTTCCCATTTTATAGGTGAAGGCGTTGAGGATCACAGTTGAAGTCAGCTGCTAAGTCACAGCCAGAACTGAGTCTTCACTCCCTTGCACTGCCTTAGAGAGAATGTGGGACATGTTATTTGGATGAGCACACTGAGGTGATATAAAAGGTGAAGTTTAGAAATAATGGAAATAAAATGCTGTCTAATATTTACGCACATGGACATTATGTAAAAGGTATGAAAAGTATGGAAGTAAAATGGTATATGACATCAAAGTCAAGGGAAGAGGAGGACTCTCCTTTCTCAACTTGACTTTCAAAAACTGGAAATAGGTCTAGAAAGGGAAGGTATCCAGTAGAGAGAATGGGAAGGGAGACTCGGAGTAAAAGCAGAATCACAGAGCAGGAACACATGCAGATTGTCTGCCTGGCACAAGCCTGGGGCATAATAGATGCTTGATAAATGTCCATTCCTTTCCTTCACAGAGGGACTAAGACAATCCTGAGGCTGGCATGGCCTGGGCACAGTCATGGTGGAGTAATGGACAATTAGGGCGTTGTTCAGATAGCCACAGATAAGGACACATTTGACTTTGGATTGAGGTTCTCTCCAAATCTTTCAGCCTCAGGATTTATTGGCATGATTATGATTATATAAGCCAGATTGGGGTTAAAAAACCAAAGTGGCATATGGGCTTGCTTCGTTCAGCGTTCTCTTACTGCAAAGCAAGTAACAGGAACCGGTAGCTCCCTGTTCTTCACCCTCATTCCTGCTCTGGCCTTGTTGCTAAGACACAGGATTGGAGATTGAGGGGAGGGGATATGGGAAGGAAAATGACACTTTCCGAGTTTCTGCTACTAACTAGGAGCTGCATTTAGCACATGCATATAGGCTCCATTCTGTTTTTGCACTAGCCATATTCTTCTTCTCATTCGCTTTTGGAAATGAGGAAATTCAGGCTCAAAGAGCATTTTGAATGATCCAGGGTCATTTAACTAAGATACAGTGAAATTGAGACTTAAACTCAAAATTTATGGTTTTTTTTGGTCTTGTGATGTATGTATCTTTAATAAAGTATCATGCTGTATGCTCTTTTTAAAAAAAATTTATTTTTTAAAAATTTCTTTTCAGTGTTCCAGAATGCATTGTTTATGAACGACACCCAGTGTTCTATGCAATATGTGCCCTCCATAATACCCATCATCAGGCTCACCCAACCTCCCACCCCCAAAACTTAAGTTTTTTATGTTATGTTATGTTATGCTCTCTTTCTCCTGGCCCCTGAGAAATTCTGGTTTTCTAACTCACGGGCCTACATGGAATGCATGCCCTTAGCACCAGAAAGGAGGAGATAGTTTGTTTCACCCAAAATAATAGTGATACCTAACATTTGTATCATGTCATGGTTTTCAGAAAACTTGGTGTGAGTTTCCCATTTTATAGCTAAGAATACAGAGCCTCAACATTGAATTTAAAGTCACAGAGCCAGGAAATCACTAACTGCAATTCACAGTTAGACCATCTGACCTTAAGTTCCAGTCCAGGACGCATGTGCCTGGCTACACAGGCAAAGGAAGGACTGTGATTGAGTTTAGGTGTGGAAGCTCTCTGCATTTGGTGACTCAATGTGTTTTCCGATACTCATCCATCCCTGGTAATCTTGAGAAGTCAGACTTCCTGGATGTTCAGCAGAATCACCCGATAATCCACGATTAGTGACTAGTTACATCAATATACCCTTGGACCTCAGAGTTATGGAAAGCCTTTGATGGCAACCTCTTTTGAGTACCCAGAGTCAGACAGACCTGGGAATAGAGAAGTTTTTCCTAAGTCCCTCATCCTCTGGGTTTTCAAATCGAAAAATGACAGAGTTGATAGCTGGAAAGACTTTTGTTGCAAGAAAGAAAATTCTCCTCTTTTTAGTGACTGGCTCTTGTGCTCTCCTGGTGTAGCAGGGTGGAAGGACTTAAGATACTTTGAAAAATGATAACCCTTCTGAAGCATCCTAGCCAACTTCTTTCTGTAAGAGTATGAATACTTGCCCACGTGACATTTGTACTCCACGAAAGCACTTGTAGACATTCTTCCTGGAGCAGAGGGAGAGAAGCAAGGACTCTGAAGCTGCTACTGAGGGGCCCCATGAAGTTAATAAACCTGTCACCTCTTTCATCAGCCTCATCGGGTGGCAAGCCGGCACAGGCCCGGTGGTAGTTGCCCTCCTTTGGGTTGGTCCAGAGCAGGGAACAGCATTCTGCAGAAGGTCTATTTTTCAGATTGAGAAACCCACGTCCTGATCTCCTCTTTTGATGATTTCACAAAAATCGAATTGCATGACAGATGCCCAGATAAACAGGAGAAGTTTGCAGTCAAAGCAAGTTTTGGGATGGAGCTGATTAGTAGATTTTTAATGGCTATTAGCTTGATAATCACTAACCAGGTGTAGCTTCCAGGCAGACCAAACCCATGCATAAAGTGTGTCCACACCCATGCACACCAACACCTAGTCGGCAGGTATAAAAGGGGACCCTGACAGTCTCCCGACAGCAGAGCATAGTCTCCAGCCTTAACTCATCTCGGAAACCTCAATTTTCCTCGCTGGGCAGAGGCATCATGAGCTGTCAGATCTCGTGCAAATCTCGAAGAGGAGGAGGAGGAGGAGGTGGAGGATTCCGGGGTTTTAGCAGCGGTTCAGCTGTGGTCTCCGGTGGGAGCCGGAGATCGGCCTCTAGCTTCTCCTGCTTGAGCCGCCATGGTGGTGGCGGAGGGGGCTATGGCGGCGGCTTTGGCAGTCGGAGTCTTGTTGGCCTTGGAGGCACCAAGAGCATCTCCATTAGTGTGGCTGGAGGAGGTGGAAGCTTTGGCTCCGGTGGTGGATTTGGTGGCAGAGGAGGTGGCTTTGGAGGCGGCATTGGCTTCGGTGGAGGCGGCTTCGGAGGCGGCAGCGGCTTCGGTGGTGGCAGCGGCTTCGGTGGAGGCGGCTTTGGCGGAGGCAGTGGCTTCGGTGGAGGCGGCTTTGGCGGAGGACGCTTTGGAGGTGGTGGTGGCTTTGGGGGTTTTGGGGGTCCTGGTGGTGTTGGGCCTGGAGGATTCCCTGGTGGAGGCATCCACGAAGTCTCCATCAACCAGAGCCTCCTGCAGCCTCTCAATGTGAAAATTGACCCAGAGATTCAGAATGTCAAGTCTCAGGAGCGGGAACAGATCAAAACGCTCAACAACAAATTTGCTTCTTTCATTGACAAGGTGAGTCATGAGAAGCTGGCTCGGTCTGATGCTCAGGATGCCCTACTTCCACTGCTCACTGGAAAGTAAACAGCAGAGATTCATTTCTTTTAGGAGCCCTTGATGTAGTCCAGCTAGCATGGCTTATCTCCCAAATGGGAAAGATGCTGTCTTCCTGAGCTGTGTCTTCTGAAATAGTCTGCAGTTAGGAATTATGGATGCCTTTGGCTTTATTGTTTCAGCCTAAATAAGTAAGATTGTTGGAAAATACTGAAAATCATGGGAAAACTGATCTAGACAAGTAATGGACTGAGGAGTCAGGCCAAGTGGCAGCAGGTATTGGAAGAAGTTGGCAAGACATCTTCTGAGATAGTCTTTCCTTCCCTGGAAGTTATCACTCTCTTAAGTTCTGGAAAGCTGAACCTGCTTGGGGACGAATGAAATTCCTGCCTTCAAGAGAAGCATTCTCAGTTTTGTGACCTGTAGCATCTTTGTGGGTGTCACTTTTGAGCATTCCAGGATCTTATCCTGTTTCAAGGCAGATGAACTTGCCTAAGAAATTTATGAGGCTCTTAAAAATCAGCCCGAGGAGCCCTGCCCTGTGGTGCTCTCACACTTAGCACCTTCAGGAGCAGTGCCAGTGGACGCCTATTTTTGGTTTGCCCAAGACTTTCTGGGACTTGCCGGGAATTCAACCAGAATGGGAGAGGGAAATGGCCTGGAGTCTTGGGAGCAGCTGCAAATAAGATAGTGGGCGGTGTACTAGGAAAAGGAGTTCTCTGCATTGGAAAGTACCAGATGTAACATTAGGAGTCTGCGGAGATAGGGAGTTCGGGCTGGATCCAGCATCCATCTTGTGAGCACCAAGTCACGTAAACTTCCTTATGTCCTGAAGCAGGGTCAGGGCTGTCTCTGGCAAATGAGGCCTGCTGGTGGGAGGGGCATTCCAGAGCTCCTGCACTCTTCCTCTGGTCCCTGCAGGTGCGGTTCCTGGAGCAGCAGAACCAGGTGCTGCAGACCAAGTGGGAGCTGCTGCAGCAGCTGGATGTGAGCACCCGCACCACCAACCTGGAGCCCATCTTTCAAGCGTACATTGCCAAGCTGAAGAAATACGTGGATACGCTCTCTGCAGAACGAACATCCCAAGATTCAGAGCTGAACAACATGCAGGATCTTGTTGAGGATTTTAAGAAGAAGTAGGTGGCCGAGTAAATGCTGAGTAAATAGCGATCGTAGCCATCCGCTCTTTCCTCTAGGAGGCCACTCATATCCCCCTTGCGTTTGGGGTGATAATTTGTGTGTGCCAATTCTTTGTGAGGAAGACATTGAGGGCTTTAGAGTTCATGTTTTCTTCACACGTTTGGGAGTTAATTTATAGAAATGCATCATTATTTGGGACATCACAGTTACCATTTGGAGAGTGAGGGAGTATTTCATACTCAGGGAGTGGAGGATTTGGGATGAGTCCAGTAGGAAAAGGAAAAGAAAAAAGTAAACAAAGTAGAACTAATCTAACAGCTTTGTCCCTGGGTCCCTACAGGTATGAGGATGAAATCAACAAGCGCACAGCTGCTGAGAATGATTTTGTGACCCTCAAAAAGGTGAGCAAGAGAATGTCATGGCTGGGTGGGACTGAGGGGGCTTCAGAGGCCCACCAGGTCCAGGCAGACAGGCTGGGGAATATCTCTGAGTGGAAACAGCAGTAACCAGGGGAAAGAGGTGAAACATGTCCACTGCTCGTTCTCTTGAAAACAGGTGTCTCTACAGTTCAAGCTTCTGGAGCTGTTCTGCACATTTGCCAGAGCATTTCCACCAATAACCTCCTTCAAGCCTATATTGGGCTGTGCACGATGCAAACATAGAGAACACTTCAATTTTCTTCTAAAGTGCTGAGGAAGGGATGGACCCCCCTTAGAATGCCTCTGTTGTGCTGACGAGTTCAGGCTAGAAGGCAGAAGCTTTGGTGTAAAATCCAGAGAAGATCAGGAGAGATGGGATGGACAGACAGGATGGGAGAGTTGAGGACTGTTAAAAGCCACAGAGGTCCCGTAGTGGCAACGCACAGTGTCTCAAGCAGGAGGGAGAGAATGGTTGACAAAGCTTGTCCCGCCAGAGCTCCGATGGGAGTGTGTGATCAGTGAACGAGGGCATGGGGGCCCCTAGTCGAGATGCATTGTAGGCTCTGTGCCAAATGACATTGTGGATACCTGGCTCAACTGGGGTGCCTGGGGTGTTGGAGAGCAGCTGACAGGGACTGGGTGGAAGAGAGAGACAAAGAGAGGGTGGGGCTCAGACCTTGAGCCATGCGTGAGTTTCGCCAGAGGGCCCTTCACGTTTTTTGTAGGATGTGGACAATACCTACATGGCCAAGGTGGAGCTGCAGGCCAAGACAGACGTGCTGACCCAGGAGATCGAGTTCATTAAATTCCTTTTTGATGCGGTAAGGAGGCTGCTCCTGGAGAGACCCTTGCTTCCCACCCTTCCCACCAAAGCAGTCCTTCCCAATGAGTGAAAAGGTGGGATGAGTGGAGTTTAGGGACTGGGTGACTCCCACTTGCCACCATTCTAGACCACTATGGGGTTTCTGGGGTATAGTTCTTGGAGGAGAGGAATTATCTCCTCTGATGTCACAGGAAGGCAGGCTCAGGAAACACAGGACAACATCCCTCCACTCCATTCCTCAAATGTCCAGCTGCCCTTAGGTAGAGCACTATCTTTTTCCCATCCCTATGTCTAATGTACTCCAGACCACTCCTCCATGCCCATGTGTACACATATCTTCTGAAACATTTGTCATTCACAGGTTTCTTTCTGGGGGCATCAAACTTAACAAAACTATCTAAATGGTGAAGGTTATCCAGCAGGAGGCTCAGAAATAGGCTCCTCTCCCATAATTCTCTGGACATCCTTGGCAGAGGCCTGGGATTGGTGGCTGTCTCACTTTTATTCCACCCACCGAACCCCACTCAACTTAGTCTGAGCATCTATATTTCCCTAATACCAGGGAGGCGGATGCCTCCTCACAGCCTTTGTCTGTGGGCAGGGAAACCATGGCCAGACCTCCTGTTGTGTTGCAGGAGCTGTCCCAGATGCAGCAGACTATCACCGACACCAATGTCATTCTGTCCATGGACAACAACCGCAGCCTGGACCTAGACAGCATCATCTCTGAGGTCCGGAGCCAGTATGAGGAGATTGCCCAGAAGAGCAAGGCCGAGGCTGAGGCACTGTACCACAGCAAGGTAAGTATGCAGAGAGAAGAGAGAGCCACAGCTGTCTGACATGCTGGGTTTCACCTTGGCTGGAGAGCATCCGTGAGATGATGGGTGCCTTTGTCTAATGGCAGTTGGGCATCATTCCCAAGCAAGAGTGAACACAGGACCACAACTGCCCTCAACTGAGAATGGCACCGAGTCCTTTTGGGGATATGAGATAGCTCCCCACCTCTCTCAAAGGCAGCTTGGTTGACCCACCCTGTATTAGACTTTCCTGGGCTCAAGATAGGCTTCCTTTAAGCTGCCACTGTCCTCCTCTTCCCATACAGTATGAAGAACTCCAGGTGACTGCAGGGAAACACGGAGACAGCCTGAAGGAGGTTAAGATGGAGATCAGCGAGCTGAACCGCATGATCCAGAGGCTGCAAGGGGAGATCGCTCACGTGAAGAAGCAGGTAGGCACAGCCCTCAGGGCTGTGTGGCTCCGGGGGTCGAGCCCGGCTCATGTGGATGGGAGGTTGTGTGTGTGTGTGTGTAGGGAGTGGAAGTGTGTGAGTATGTGTGTGAGAGAGAATAAGAGAGAGGAGAACCTGAGAAATTCTAATCTAGCATATGTGGATCCCAAACATCTTGAGTGTAACATAATTTAAGGCTTGTAACAATTTTTATGGTGGTCTAAGAGATTCCAAAGTAAGGATCGGTGCAGGGAAAGTACAGTGTTACCTTTCAGATCGCTTCCACAAATGAAAGGGAGTGATAACAAATAAAGCACAAGGTCATCTGGCTGGACAGGGGGAGGGTTGGAGTCTCCGCACTGGGTGCCAACCCTAAGCACCAGCAGTGGCGTGGTGGGAGGGTAATGGCTGTGGCAAGGAGATGGCCAGGGGATGGACTTTAGCTTGGAAGAAATCACGTGGGATGGAGAGTTGACTCCAGGGTCAGCAGAAGTTCTATGAAGTGGTCCATATCCGAGGTTTCCATTTGCAGCTGTAAACTAGGATAATGTCCTGTGTTATGAGGACAAAAGTCATTATGGGGAAAGCATAAGGGTCTAGTCAGAGGTGACTGGAAGATGATGCCCTGGAGATGACAGCAGGTCTTGGCATCACTGTTTGTGACTCGCATTAACTCCAGAGGGACCCAACCCTTCCAGGGCCAGTGAGTCTGGCTTCCCACACATTCATTTGTCCTGAACACGTTCATTTCCCTTCCCCACCTGCCAGGCAGATTCCACTCTCCATAACCAACAGAAATCTTTTCTCCCTTTCTCCCAGTGTAAGAGTGTGCAAGAAGCCATCGCAGATGCTGAGCAGAAGGGAGAACATGCCCTCAAAGATGCTCAGAGCAAGCTCTCTGACCTGGAGGATGCCCTGCAGCAGGCCCGGGAGGACCTGGCCCGACTGCTGCGCGACTACCAGGAGCTCATGAACGTCAAGCTGGCCTTGGACGTGGAGATCGCTACCTACCGCAAGCTGCTGGAGGGCGAGGAGTGCAGGTGAGGGGCGCTGGGAAGGCCGAAGCTCCTAGAACCTAGAACCAGGAAGGAAGACTAAGGCAGGGACAGCTGGGGGTGGAGCAGGGCCTTCTGACAGCTGAGAGCTAACCTCACTATGTTCCTCAAATAGCCATTCATGACCCAAAGCATTTAGTGTACAGTTGTAGATTTATCAGTACAGGAATGACTGTCCAAGCATATTAAACTAAGCAATAAGTTAATCTTGGTCTCTCCTGAAAAAGAAAATAAAATTTGGTGTTAGCAGGTCAGTCCTAGACAGCCTGAAACACTGGCTTATGGGTAAGCAGGGTTCATGGTGTCTTTTCCCTTCACCCGTGACCCAGAGCAGGAGACCACGTTGGAAGGCTCTGACTGGCTGAGGCATGACTGGCTGGCTGTTCCCTGGCAGCGGTGCCAGGCCTGGTTCTGTGCAGATTTCCAGGGTGACAAACTCCCAAAAGGGAACCTTTCCTTCCCCTGTCTGAAGACCTTGTCTGAGCCCTTTGTCTGTGTTAGCAATATCCCCAGTGATTTTATCTGGCTGAAGCAACCAGAAGGGGACAAGGTAGCCCAGGCCACCAGCAAGCCAGCATGACAGGGAAGGAGCAAGGGCATGCCCCCTACCCCTAGCCAGCAGGAAGAAGTGGGAAAGATTTCGGATGCAGCCAAGGAGGTGGGGCAGGAGGATAGAATAGGGGAGGTTGTACAGGGTTGCAGTTCTTTCTGAATTAGATGCTCACAGTGCAGACTTGTTTCAAAATTTCTAGTGTGGCCTGGATTCGGAATAGCAGAAACCCTCTGAAGGATTTAAATACAAAAACGGGTTGTGCATCAGAAGTGAATTTGCTTTTTGATCATTTTCATCTGAGCCAAAAATTGAGATGCGGGGGTGCCTGGGTGGCTCAGTGGGTTAAGCCTCTGCCTTCAGCTCAGGTCATGATCTCAGGGTCCTGGGATCAAGCCCCGCATCGGGCTCTCTGCTCAGCAGGGAGCCTGCTTTCCCATCTCTCTCTGCCTGCCTCTGGCTATTTGTGATCTCTCTCTCTCTGTCAAATAAATAAATAAAATCTTTAAAGAAAAAAAAAAAAGAAAAAAACTGAGATGCGTTGGGCTGCTATGCTATGTGGACAAACATGGGGCCTGCCCATCTCTGTGGTCTGGCAGCACCGAAGACAGCGGCTCTGGAAGGTCCTGGTGGCTAATGGTCGAGGTGCCTGCTTGCAGGTGGAAGCTCTAGAACAATAAGTACATGGAACCTAAGGGCCCTGCCATGAGCTATTTTCTCTTTCCCTGACAGGATGTCTGGAGACCTCAGTAGCAACGTCACTGTGTGTAAGTAGTGGGGTTTTCCTGTCCTGTGTGGGGTGTGTCGGGAGGACACAGGCGTTGGCAGTCATAATTTCCATGGGGACGCCATCTTTTTCTGCAGCTGTGACCAGCAGCAGCGTATCTTCGAGTGTGGCCTCCAAGACTGGCTTTGGAGGCTATGGTTCTGGAGGTAGAGGATCCGGTTCTGGAGGAGGCGGAGGCTACAGCTCTGGAAGTTCAAGTTACAGCTCTGGAGGCAGAGGCTCAAGCTCCAGAGGTGGCGGTGGAGTGGGCTATGGCTCTGGTGGGGGCTCCAGAGGAGGCTCTGGCTCTGGAGGAGGATACAGCTCTGGAGGCAGCTCCAGAGGAGGCTCTGGCTCTGGAGGTGGCAGTGGAGGAAAATACAGCTCTGGAGGAGGATATGGCTCTGGAGGCAGCTCTAGAGGAGGTGCCGGCTCTGGGGGAGGCTCTGGATCTGGAGGGGGATACGGCTCTGGAGGTGGCTCTAGAGGGGGTTCCAGCTCTGAAAAGGGGGGTTCTGGCTCAGGTGAAGGTTATGGTTCCAGCGTGACCTTCTCTTTTAGATAAGGATGGAGTTCCCCTCTTGACTCTTCTGCTTTAGAATGTAGAAGCCTGTCTCTGTACATCCAATTGACAGCAAGTCAAACCTCGTGATCCACCTCTGAGGGCATTCTGGAAGAAAGGGATGCCCACATACCATGTTTGAAATATCTTCTCTCCACACCAATTAGTTGGAGCCAGTGACACTGTCTGAACCCTAGGGAAGGCTCTGCACTGCCTGGGCTTGGACTTCCTGCCGTGGCCCCTTTTCTGGCCCCTCCTTGCATCACCCACTTGGTGGTCCTTCTCCTGATGACTATTCTGTGAAGGGCCCCATCTCAAAGCCTGTACCTGTCTCATGACCCTGCCCCCAGAGAAACATGTTTCTGTGTATATAGCCCACCTTGCTGGCTCTGCATCTGAAGTTCTGTGGTCTTGGTGTCTGCACAATAAACCTCATTTGCAATGGATAACATGTGGTGTGTGTTTAATGTCAAGCCTTGGCAGGAGTGGGTATCTAAGAGCTATTACTCATTGTTGTCTGATTGAAGATACCAGAAAATGGAGAGATTGGGAAGTGATAAAAGACAAGCTTCCTGGAGCAGGGACATGTTGTCCTGAGGCAGTGTGGCTGGGAGAAGCCAAGGGTATTTTTTTCTGGAAGTCTTTAAGAACAGAGACAGGAGGGGCTAGCCCTGGAGTCAGGGTGTGAGGGTGATGTTCTTATAAAGTATTCTCCAGATCTGGGAACTGTGATATTGCCAGGAGGATGATGATGGGATTTGTGGAAAATTCTCTTTCCCTGAAAAAGCCACTCTTAACAAGCTTTTCCCACAACTACCCCCACCCATCAACCCCCCCCCCCAACTGTCTTCTGACAAGAGCTCTGACCTGAGGTCCCTTCTCCTCAGGGCAAATCAGCTGAGCCCCTGGAGTTTCATCTAGGCTGTCTGCAGCTCTGAGCTTCCAATGTAAAATTCCCTTAGCTCAACCTAGGTCATGAACACTCTACACCCTTAAAGCCCTAAGTCCTTGGCAGGGGTTCTCGATGAAGGCTGAAGAAGAGGATCTGGGGAAGTCTCTGGGGAAGGACTATAAAGTAATCTCCAAAATAACCACTATTTTCACAGAACATTTCTCCACTTCCATCAGAGAAATCCCCCAACATATCCAACAGATACTGGACCATTTTCTTGTCTCACATCCAACTGCCCTCTAAGACCCCCTAGCCCTGGACATCCCAATCAGGGCAGACTTCCCCTGTGGTTGGGATGATTTCAGCCTCTTTCCCACAAAGGACTGTCACCTCACTGGAGCTTCCTGGTGCTGAGGAAGGGCTAGGCTCTTGAGGTTGGGATTAAACTGGCCAGAGTTGCCCAAATGGGAGTTGGTAGCTTTGGTTGGGTCAGGTCAAGCTATATGTATGTGGTATTCAATGCAGCAGATGTGGCTTAAAACCAGAAAAAAAAAAAAACCTAGGGGATTTTCTCCTCTTTCATCTTACTTTAGTTTCAAAATCTTGGTGAGGCCTTAGTTGAGTCTGTGAGACCCCTCTGCATCACTAGAGGCTATTGAGATGATTTCAAGAAAATCAGGGAGACATTAATAAGGAATAGATAGTTTCACCTGATCCCAGACCAGTTGTCCCCAGGTCTGAGGGTGTGGGACAGAAAGAGCTCTGAAGGCTACGGGCCACAGGGTGACAGACAGTACCTGAGGCTGATCAGTCCAGGGTGCTGTGCCTGCCACAGCCTTGGTTAGGTGGGGGAGGTCTGTGGAGGTGAGGGTGTCAGCTGGGAAGGGAAAGGACAAGGGGTCTGGCTGTTTTATAGTATATTTACTATGCAGGCATGAACATGGCCTTAAACAGGGCTAGTTTCCCAGACATTTAGGGCTGGAAGGGAGCTTTGGCATCAGTGATTCTGAGCTGCCAGTATAGGTAAGGAAACAGATGAAGTCCAGGGTGGGCATAGAAACCGGGCCTCCACTCCCCAAATCACACACTGCTTAAACCTTTGGGAACAGTAATCTGTACTGATAACATTCTGAGGGGAAAGAAGGTAAGGCAGGTAAGGTGGCAGCTTTTATTCTCAACGATCTTAATTGTTGAGACTATTGGTGGTATGAGTCTTTGACCCCTTCTATGGTTTGTACTCCTCACTTCTACCCTACCTGGGATGAAGTCCTTCTCTTTGGATCTACTCAGACTCGTGTTACTTTTATGTTGGGCTCCAAAACAGCAAAGCAAGACTGTAGATGAGCTCAGAGGGACACAGGCCTGAAGTCTGAAAGAAATCTGGCTGTAAGCAGGTAGTGGAGTGAGGCACCAGCTTTGGGGGTTGGATTTTCCTTTCCCTCTAAGTGTCACGGGAAACTAGTCCAGAATCTGGGTCACACACCTCCTACCTCTGCTCGTCTTCCACCAAATCTGGTAACTGACTTGTCAGGTTTTGGGCTTCAGAAGGGAGATGGGCACAGGCAAAATGGTTTACGAGCTCTATTTCCATAAAGAAGTGGGCTAAATATTTACATTCTGATGATGTGGCAGAGTACTTGGGAAGCCCTGTACTGTGGTTCCCTCCTTTCTCTACCTGTGAGTTCTTGTATGAATTCAAATGACCTTCTTTCCTCTTGACCCCTTTACCACACTGTTTCTTTCCTCTCAACTCAGATGAGAGTCCTTGGACAGCTTCCCGCCTCCAGAAAGTCTGCTTGAAGGGGATACTCAAGCTCTTCTTTGCTGTGACAAGGGGAAGACCTTTCATCAGGAGTTGGGAGATTTAAATGCTGACCTTCATGTGTTGGAGAGGATGTGGAGAAAGGGGAACCCTCTTCCACTGTTGGTGGAAATGCAAGTTGGTGCAGCCTTTTTGGAGAACAGTATGGAGATTCCTCAAGAAATTAAAAATAGAGCTTCCCTATGACCCTGCCATTGCACTCCTGGGTATTTACCCCAAAGATACAGATGTAGTGAAAAGAAGGGCCATCTGTACCCCAAGGTTTATAGCAGCAATGGCTACGGTCGCCAAACTGTGGAAAGAACCAAGATGCCCTTCAACAGATGAATGGATAAGGACGATGTGGTCCATATACACTATGGAGTATTATGCCTCCATCAGAAAGGATGAATACCCAACTTTTGTAGCAACATGGACAGGACTGGAAGAGATTATGCTGAGTGAAATAAGTCAAGCAGAGAGAGTCAATTATCATATGGTTTCACTTATTTGTGGAGCATAACAAAAAGCATGGAGGACATGGGGAGTTAGAGAGAAGAGGGTTGGGGTAAATTCGAAGGGGAGGTGAACCATGAGAGACTATGGACTCTGAAAAACAATCTGTGGGGTTTGAAGTGGCAGGGGGGTGGGAGGTTGGGGTACCAGGTGGTGGGTATTATAGAGGGCACAGATTGCATGGAGCACTGGGTGTGGTGAAAAAATAATGATACTGTTATGCTGAAAATAAATAAATTAAAAAATTATTTATATAAAAAAATAAAAAAATAAGAGTAGCAAAAGAGCAGATCTTATATAATACAACCGTTGCATGGTGTCCCCATTCAGCAATATATGTGCTTTCATCTTACAAGCTAAAAGTGTTTATCTTCAGTTACTTTTGGAACATCTTCACTGATAAGATAAACAGACTGTTACTTTAAATTTAATAAAAACAATCAGAATTTAAAAAAAAAATGCTGACCTTCACCTTGGAGGTAATTGCTGTGCAACATCAGACTAGCCATTCCTCTTTCCAAGGAGACAGAATGAGATTATCTCTACCTATCTCTTCAGCTCAGGTGGAAGGAGCCCTGTGTGTGCTGTCGAGTTGGTGAGGGTGGAGGGGGGATGGGATTTCAGTCAGGGAGGTCCAGAGAAGGGTATATTCCAAAGTGCATAGGGAGAGGCCAGAGCAAAAAAAGTTTTGGGACCCACTGCAGCTGGCTCTTTCTATGCCCATTTTTACTGGAAACTTCCTGAGGGCTGGGAGAATGCTTTCTCCAGCTCATGACCTTCCACAGAGATTGGTCCAGGGTTGAATGAGCCTGGGGTGCTCAAGAAAATGATTTTCAAAATAGTGATGACTGTCACGAGAATCCCAGCCTTTCCTCGATGAGGACAAAACAGAAAGGACTGTTACATTTTGCCTCTATCCGGGAAGCCCAGTCCCACCACCTCAGACCGCCTCTCTCCCAGGGGGCCCAGGCTGGTCTAGTAGCCAAAGTACACCACCTCCAAGCAGGGCTCCGAATCCATGCCGCCGCAGGTTCAATGCATTCAATATCTGATTCAATTAGACATCTATGTATTGAGTTCTGGAATCAGTCTGCCTTGGTCAAAGCCGGCCTCTACCTCTCCACTAGTTGAAGTATTTGGCAAAGCCTTTAATCCTTTGAACCTTAGTCTCTACTTCTAGAAACTGAAAATAATGGTGATATCTACTTCACAGTGCTGCCATGAGGATTAAATGAGATTATCTTTGTGAAGCACGGCACACATTCTGGAATACAGTGATCAGACAGTGAATGTTAGGGCTGCAGATGCTATTATTGCTGCTGCAGAAAGACATGGACTTACTAAAATGCCAGTGGTGAAAATTAGTAGTTACTTCCATTCTTTTGAGTGGTTTATATAACACTGAAGTTAAGTAGCAAGGGCAGATGTCCCCATTTGACAGATGACAAAACTGAGGCTGAAGAGCCCACAGTCAAGAAACTGGGAAGTAATGGAGCCATAACAAAGAATGAAGGGTGTACATCATTTCCACTATGCCCCCTTCTGTTTTCCTTCTTTGCCTAGATTGGATTAGGGGTGTTTGTACAATGGGTGGGGCCTGCTAATAAAGCCTGGAGGAGCAGGAAGGTAGGTACAAGATTATAGAATGAGGGAAACATCTCAGCTTCTCAGCCTGGGTCTGAAGAAGGAGCCCAACTAGGAAAGATCGCTGAGCCCTGCCAGTGCATGTGTGAATGCTCAGGCGTACCAGGTGACTTCTGGCAGGCCTGTGGGGTCAGGGTGCAGAGAAGCATGAAGCATCTGAGCTGGGGCCATGGGTCAGTGTGGCAACCTGCATTTTCTGGCCTGGATGACAGGTGGTGAGAGGAGACTGAGTCCAGAATATTCCCTTGGGCAGCTGCCCTCACAATTATGGGGTGACTAAAAGAAGGGACCAGTGTTCTTTGTCTCCCTGAGCATTTTCTAAAGAAAGGGCGGTTTCATTTCCCTGCAGAGGTTTGGAGAATTGTAGGGTTTGATTGCCCTATTATATTTGATTGCCCTATTATATAGTATTATAAAAACTACACCTGGGGTGTCTGGGTGGCTCAGTGGGATAAAGCCTCTGCCTTCAGGTCATGGTCCCAGGGTCCTGGGATGGAGTGCCACATCGGTCTCTCTGCTCCGCGGGGATCCTGCTTCTCTTCCTCTCTCTCTGCCTGCTTCTCTGCCTACTTGTGATATCTGTCAAGTAAATAAATAAAATATTTAAAAACAACAACAACAACAACGCCTACTCATTATTTCAGGTTTGGAAATACAGAAAGGTAAAAAAATTTAAAATCAGCCATTATATGAAATAACTATTGTTGACACTTTGATATAGATGTATAATATTTTGAGCATATTTTTCTAAGGTTTTTAGCTTTACTCACTTTTAAAAAATATATAGCTACACTCAGACTCACTCTCCAATCTTATTTTAGGTCTTCTTTTTCTGTGCCTTGGACTTTGTGGTTGTACTGATTATTCAGTTTTGATTTCTCCTTTTATCAGTTAACAACAAAACAGAAAAAAATTCTTTTGCATAAAAGTTGTAACCATCATTTAAATTACCTATATAATATTCCATTTATGGGTACAGTTTATTTTACTATTTTCTATTCTTTTTTGGACATATATTTTGGGAACACACACATATACTCACACACATATTTGGAGGGTGTGAGGTGGGTAGTAGAGAAGCAGAAGCAACTCCCACCAATATAAAAAACTCCATTGAGTGGATCTCTCTGAATCACCATTCTTTCCAGATCAGTTTCTAATTCATCAGTGTCACTATCTTAAGCCTCTAGAAGAGGTACTTTGAGTTTCGGTACCACTCTGGTAGAAACTAAAAATGTTGGAATACCAATGGTTTCAGAAAACTATCTGAGAGCTTTGGTATTATAATCGCACACACTTTGTGTTGCCTAAGTCAGCAGATAGTTGATAGATAAATAATAATAAGAAAACCTTGCTAACTAAATGATGATTATTTGACATACTATTCCCACATAGATGGTGCTTTCTTTCTTTTTCTTATCACTTTCAGCTTCAAGGGCACCAAATCCAAGAACTTCTCCTTGGCCAGGTGATAACCCCAGGAGATATATGAGGGGATCCCTCTGAATCCTGGCAGAGAAACATTGAGACAGACTCTTCCCACCTCTTCAGTGTCACTCATGCCCCTTGCATCACCATGGGCAGGCAGATCTACTCCTTGAGGTATCAGAGCAGGAGATTTGGCAGTGGCTTGGCCATCCTGCCTAGAGGGGGCTGGAGAGAGGCAGCAAACTCACTGTTGGTCTGCAAGAGTGGTGGCTGTTTCCAAGTCCACACCAGCCTGGGAGGTTACAGTAGCCAGAGTCTTAAGTTTTGGTGGGAGCAGAAGCTTCTCCATCAGTATAGCTAGAGGTCTGGGCCAATTCAGCATTCTGGGGAGGTATGAGGGTGGGTGTTTTGGGGTGGGTAGCCTCAGTAGGGTGAGCTTTGTTCTTGGTGGTTTTGGGGGGCTGGGGTTTGTATGTCCAGCAGTCTGCCTTGGGGCACCCAAGAAGTTGAAATGAATCATAGGTTGCTGGGCCACTGAATATGAAGATCAACCTCAAGGTCCAGGGGGTGAATCAGCTGGAACGACAGCAGATCAAGGAACTCAATGACAATTTCACTCTCTTCATTTCCAGGTGTTTCTTCCAGGATGGAAATGGGATAGTGGTTACCATCTTAGTACAGGTCAAGATTTTCTGAGGTCAAGTAGCCCAGTCCCTGTCTCTTAAAATTGGCCCTGGTGGAAGGTGCCCACTTTATTTTTTATTCTCCAAGCCTCCCTAGGAGATTGGATTAACCCTCAGCTATCTGTCTGACACCACTGCATCGAACTATGGCCCTATGGTCTCATCCTGAAATAAAGCAATCTATTCTGCATGTATAGTAAATCTGAACAGCCTGACAGGTTCAGTTTCAAAGAAGTCAAAACATATCTTGTAAGTGGACACATTGACTTTGGCAAATGATTTCTTCCCCGTAAGTTGCCACATGATTCTAGGTCTTGGAGTTTCTTTCCATCAGACTGGCATTTCCATTCTCAAAGCCAGTGAGTGGAGACCACAAAAACTGGATGTGGTCCAATTAATGGGCTTTTGAAAAAAGGAGCACGGGGCCAATGCAAATGATTTGACCAAGTGATTTTCAAATTCTGCTGGCCAGGCTGAGAGTGGTGAACTATATTCATAGCCTGGAGGAGTCCTGACCATCAGATCTCATCCAGGCTTAGCACCAAAGGGAGGCCAGACTTCTTATACTAACTACACCAAACTGTGCTCTTGGAGCAACCTTGGATTGAAGTTTACTGTGAATAACTCTGGGGAAGATGAGGCTGGCAGGATGGTTGCACCTTGAGTTTGTTCCAATGGGACGCTCAGGACTGTCTGGGTAGAATGCTGAAATTCTGCCCGGCCCCACCCTTCTCAGGGTGCTCTTCCTTAGGGAGGGGCAACTGTGGATTAGCACTATTGCATAGACTTGGAGCTGGGGAAAAAATTAAAGAGAAGCCAGTAAGAAATAAAGTACAATTGGTAAATATGCCCAGAGCTCTGGATTTAGGGCCATCTTATCACTGCAGATGGTGTACTGAGGGCTATGTTCTTGGGGCACCTGGGTGGCTCAGGCAGTTAGGTATCTGCCTTCGGCTCTGGTCATGATCCCTGAGTCCTGGATGAAGCCCTACGTCAGGCTCTGGGATCGCCAGGGAGCCTGTTTCTCCCTTGCCCTTTGCCCGCCCCCCCCAACTCGTGCTCTCTTTCTCTCTCAAATAAATAAATAAATAAAATCTTTTTTTTTTTTTTAAAGTAGCTACATTTTTTCATGATGACTGTAGTTGATAACACTGTATTGTGTAATTGAAATGTGCTAAGAGAGTGGAACTTAAGTTTCTGTCTCTCTGTCTCTCTCTCTCTTTCACACACACACACACACACAAGATAACTAAGTGAGGTGATGGATGTGTTCATTAACTCAACTGGGGGAGCCCTTTCACAATGTATACATAAATCAGATCATTATGTTGTACACTTTCAATATATTACCATTTATTATCTCAATTATACCTCTATAAGGCTGAAAAAAATGTGGGAAATTGTATGAGGCTCCTGCTTGATTAAATCTCCAGCTTGGGAAAAAATTAAACTAAACCTATGCTTTTCCTTCATGGCCTGACAAGGGCTGATGGGCTAAAAGACGGGAACAGGAGTTGAGGGATGAGTAGCAGAGGAGATTCGCTGTAGGAGGACAGTGTTTCATGAGTTTTACCAAGAAGGTGCTCAACACATTCAAGGTATTGATTATCAGTTAATTCTTCTCTTTTGCTACTTATTGTGGCTATCACTTGCAATATCTTGAAAGCAGAGAGAAGGGCATGAAAAGGGAATATTTTGTCCACATCAAGTAACTGCCTATTTGAGAAAAGAATATTCCTAAGAGTGAGTTATTCTGTTGGCTCATTGGTAAGTCTCTTCCTGACCTATTCCCAAATGATGCAAGCCAATGATTCTCAAACTTTGGTGCAAATAAGAATCGAGGAGGGAACTTGGTAAACATTCAAAGGTCCAGACCATATCCTACATTTGGAAACCTGGACTTCTGTGCAAACATGCCTAAAACCTCTTCAAATAATAGGGCTAACTAACCTCCATCCATAGCATGTCAGGAATTAACACTAAACTAGAGTCACTTGTCACTCTCGCCAGGTTCAAGCCCATTTCTGGCTGTCCTCTGGGGCTGAGCTCTTGGACTTACTGCTTCCAGGCACAGTTCCTGTAGCAGCAGAACCAAGTGCTGGAAAAGAGGTGGGAGCTGCTGCAGCTGGGTGTCAGAACCCGCAACCCTAGCCTGGAGCCCAACTTTGAAGGCTATGTTGGAAATCTCAGGAGGCAGGTGGACAAGTTCAAAGAAGAGAAGATGAGGCAGGCAGCATACCTGAAGATCACCAAGGATGCCATGGAGGAGTACAAGAAGTGAGTGGTGGGAGAAGGTGGGACATTTGGTGTTGGGTCAAAATACGTGTGACTCCCAAGTCTGGTGTGGAAGCAATGCTAGGGCATAGAATTGGTCTCTCTTCCCAGGAACTTGTAGGGTCTTTTCTGTTTGTTTTCTTCTTGTAAATATGTTTGTGGATATATGTTCAGCGTGTAGGGTAGCAGAGAAAAGGGAATTCCTCAAGATGTAATAGTCTTCTTATCCACAAACTGCCCCAGATACAAAGTAGAAATCAACAGCAGCAGAAAGGCTGAGAGTGACTTTGTGGTGCTAAAGAAGGGGAGAGGCAGCTGGCTTTGTCCCCTAGGGCTAGTTCTGGTACTCTCTCCAGCCTGCTCTTCACTGGGCTCAGTTTCTTCTGCTGTGAAGCATCCCTAGCCCCAGCTAACTGACAAGTCAGAACTGGGCTGTGGGCAAGGCTGCGAGAAGTGGTAAGAATGAAGTCTACCCTGATTTCTGTCTCAGAGGTCCTATTTTCAACTTCTTAAAGATAACAAATCCATTGGCATTGTCCCTACTCTGTTAGTCTCCAACAGTGCCTGTCCTATCTATGTCACTCTCCTCCTGGAATCTTGAGACCACTGGGGCCATTGCCTCCTTTCTTTCAGGATGTGGATGGTGCCTACTTGGTCAGGGTGGACCTCAATGCCCAAGTGGAGACCCTGCAGCAGGAAACTGAGTTCCTCCAGGTCTTCTATGCTGCTGTAAGTTTGGGGTCTAAGCTCCCTGGGAGCCTCTGGGATGGCTGTAAATCTGAGAAAGCAAGAGAAGTTTCACTGGGCTGCCCCTGAGTTTCTGCATGGCTGCTGGTGAGATAGCTCTGGGAACCCTCTAAAGGTGGATGCCAAGCCTTTCTAGAGGACTGATCCCTGTTCTGCTGCATAGGAGCTGGCCCAGGTGCAGCGGTTAGTCAATGGCACCAACATGGTGCTGTCCATGGACAACAACTGGTATCTGAACAGCATCATTTTTGAGGTCAAGGCCCAGTATGAGTAGACCACCCAAAGAGTAAAGCTGAGACCGAGACCCTCTTTCAGACCAAGGTGTCCACCTCTGGGTTATGCCCAGAGGGCATAAGGGATCCCCACTCCTGTCAGTAGAGATTGACATGCTCCTTTGGCTTGTGGTTGGTAGGGTCATCTGACCTCATATGTCTTGTCCTGAAGATTCATGGGGAAGGATACTGTGAAAGTCTCTGGCTCAGCTACCACTAGAAGTGGGTCTTGCCATTCCTTTGTTGGGGGATCTAACCCAACTCTGCAGACCCAGATACATCTAGGGATACCATGGTGGCTTTTAAACCTGCACAGCCAACTCTTCAACCCATGCATCATGGTAGCTAGTGTCTCACCCAGGCTGGCTACCTTCTACCAGGAGCTGCTCCAATTGCCTTCCCTCCCACATACCCATGGGAGGATATCTTCAGGGAGCCTGATCTTCCCACCTGAGTGGAATATGGTTGAAGGAAGTTCCTTAACAGGAATAATAGTTCCAGGTCCACTCATGAAATAGTTGCTGCTCTCTTCCTACTGTGGGTAGCCTGTTGGCTAGCTCTCCTGTCAGGGTCTGGCTGGGAAGGACAGACCAGAGGCATATTCCTGCCCAAGATTTGGTTCTGTGATCTTTGGTAGTTGCCTAACTAGGCTGGGTAGGAAGGTTTTCTTTCCTTAACCAGAAACTGCTTTCCCAGGAGCTCGGAATGTGTATCCTTTATGGATTCGTTTCAGCCATGATGACTAGACTGAGAAGGGCACATGAGTCTGGCTAAGTGAAGCTTAGAGGTCTGGGGTGGGTTACTCTGGGTTTGGCTGTCCCTGTGTTACCTTTCATTCCTGCATTTTCCTGGTTTTTGTGCCAGGAGCTCCAGGCCACTGCCAGAAGAAAGAACTATGACCTCAAAGTGATTAAAATAGAGGTCAGTGAGCTGAACCCAGCCTTCCAGAGACTTCGAGTGGAAATCACCAATCTTAAGAAACAGGTGGGGCACCAACTTGGCAGTGGAAGCCTTAGAGGGGTGGAATTAAGAAATATTATTTTATTCTTTTATCTTTCTATATTTGCACATCTTCTATAATAAATTATGAAGGTGGGCAAAAGAGAAACACAGCAAGGGGTTTGGTATATGGTCTTCTGTGCCCCACTTACTTGCTGATGGTTTTTGGAAGAGCACTGTCCCCCTGACAGTGGAGCACCATCCTGGAGGCAGAGCAGAAGGGTGAGGTGAGCTTCAAAGATGACCAGGATAAGATGGCTGAGGTGGAGGCCGTCCTGCAGCAGTCTAAGGAGGACATGGTCCTGCTGCTTTGTCACTACTGGGAGCTGCTAGGAGCCAAACTGGTCTTGGGTATGGAGAACACCACCAACCACAAGTTGCTGGAGAGTGAGGAGAATAGGTAGGTGACCCAGGGGGCATAGAACGTGTGTGTTCATCAGTGGTGACCCTGTGTCAACCTTGCCATCTGTATCATGAACAATCAATTAACTCACTTATTCCTGAAACATCAGGAATAACAAACATTGAGCTTTGTCAGTGATGGGGAAGTGGATGTCTGCTCAGGACCTTTAAAATATATATATATATATATATATATATATATAAAAATTAATTTATTTATTTTCAGAAAAACAGTATTCATTATTTTTTCACCACACCCAGTGCTCCATGCAATCCGTGCCCTCTATAATACCCACCACCTGGTACCCCAACTTCCCACCCCCCTGCCACTTCAAACCCCTCAGATTGTTTTTCAGAGTCCATAGTCTCTCATGATTCACCTCCCCTTCCAATTTATCCCAACTTCCTTCTCCTCTCTAACACCCCTTGTCCTCCATGATATTTGTTATGCTCCACAAAAAAGTGAAACCATATGATAATTGACTCTCTCTGTTTGACTTATTTCACTCAGCATAATCTCTTCCAGTCCCGTCCATGTTGCTACAAAAGTTGGGTATTCGTCCTTTCTGATGGAGGCATAATACTCCATAGTGTATATGGACCACATTGTCCTTATCCATTCATCCGTTGAAGGGCATCTTGGTTCTTTCCACAGTTTGGCGACCGTGGCCATTGCTGCTATAAACCTTGGGGTACAGATGGCCCTTCTTTTCACTACATCTGTATCTTTGGGGTAAATACCCAGGAGTGCAATGGCAGGGTCATAGGGAAGCTCTATTTTTAATTTCTTGAGGAATCTCCACACTGTTCTCCAAAGAGGCTGCACCAACTTGCATTCCCACCAACAGTGGAAGAGGGTTCCCCTTTCTCCACATCCTCTCCAACACATGTTGTTTCCTGTTTTGTTAATTTTGGCCATTCTAACTGGTGTAAGGTGATATCTCAATGTGGTTTTAATTTGAATCTCCCTGAGGGCTAGTGATGATGAACATTTTTTCATGTGTCTGCTCAGGACCTTTGTCCAGAGTGCACTTGAGTAGTGCAGGTCCTAGTCCTATATGCTGGAGTCCCTAACTCCTCCCAATTTTCCCTCTGAACCTCTGGACCAAAGGCAAAGTGGGGAGAATTCCCTGCCATTGAGAAAGACAGAGGAAAAAGAGTTTTCCTTAGCTTGGTTCAGTCCAGGTATGGCTGGCCTGAGCCCTAGCTGGGGAAAACATAGAGAAGGACTCTGGGATGGAGGGGGCTGGGGAGAGAGTATCAGTTGTGGGAGTCGAGGAACAATGGCAATGAACCCACCGAGAGTCAGGATTGTGGGCAGGGAAGACTGAGAACAGCTGCCTTTGTTACTCCAGGTGGGAACTGATGCAATTCTGGAGCCCAGATATTTGCCAGAGTGAGACTAAATTACACTTTTTATGGACCACAGCTAGGGTATCCTTCCTTTTGGAAATTGTCCTCCTCTGATCCCATCAGAGGATTTACTGATTATTCTTTATTTTATTTTATTTTTTATAAACATATATTTTTATCCCCAGGGGTACAGGTCTGTGAATCACCAGGTTTACACACTTCACAGCACTCACAAAAGCACATACCCTCCCCAATGTCCATAATCCCACCCCCTTCTCCCAACCCCCCTCCCCCCAGCAACCCTCAGTTTGTTTTGTGAGATTAAGAATCACTTTTACTGATTATTCTGTTTTTATGCCAACTGGCTGTCTGGAGAAGTCACTGACAATGTGAACTACTGTGAATAAAGAGGGGTTCTCCTTTGTTGGTGAGTCAGGAGTCACCCCTGACATTTCCTGAGTTAAGGAGGAGGAGCTCTCAGCTAGGAGGCTGGAGACCTGCAGCCATGACCTCACTTTTGAGGGCACTGGCTGTGCATCTTATCCCACAGACCACAAGACGAGAAGGGGATTCGAGTAGACGAGATCAAGTTTTCCTTAGACGAGATCAAGTTTTCCTTTGCTTCTAGGATCTCATGCTCATCTCTAGGTAAAGGAAACAGAGATCCTGCCATTAGGACCCCCTGAGTCTCATGTGGAGAGTTGGCCCAGAAGGATGGGTGGGGCAGGAGGACTAACATTGGTGGCCATTGTTCCTTTATGGAACACTTCAGGAGAAGCCCCTCAATGCTGTGTGTAAGATGGGTGTTCCGGGATGTAGAAATTGTATAGGGATGCCCGGAGCTATCCTGAAACCTTCCTCTCTGTCTCCCCACAGCTGTGGTGTCAAGCACAGGCTCTGCTTCTGATGTGGTTGCATCTGGCATCAGCTCAGGCGGAAGAGTCTCTGCAAGAGGAGGCAACATCTTCAGAGGATCTGGTGTAGCACCTGGGGCTGTGTGCAGGGCTTTGAGGTCTGCAGGGCACAGTGGGAGCCCTGGAGGGTCCCTATCTCAAGTTGGGAATCCAGGAGACACTGGTTTTGGTGTGGAAAATGAGGAGTCCAGTTCAGTGATTAATCAAGACTCCAGCTGAGCACACAGAAACCTGTAGAATTCCCCCCTAGAGGCAAAACGATATCTGGCCCTGATCTCATGGTGTCCATTAACCTATTTCACCTTGTTCATATCTGTTCTGACTGTATACCACCTTTTAATTTTTTCATTTTTTTTGCAATTTGAAGGCAGGCTTCTGGGTCAAAACAAATTCTTTCTTTTTTTCATACATCCAAAGGTGGGGACCTCATAGGAAACCCCTCACATGTAGTCTCAGTGGGTCTGTGGGGCAATCACTCACCTTCTTGCCTATCTTACCTGGCATCCCCATAGTGCTCCTAGTCCACGCTGTCCTTTTCTATGGTACAGAAGCAAAATCTCTTCTTCCATCTCAGTCCTGAAGTACAGGCATACACATACCCTATTTTCTACTATCACTATCAATTCTCAGTTATCCACCTTAATGGGTGTCATTCATTTTACCGATAATCTGCAACCTAGGGTTATCAAGAACTTGCTTTGATTTGATGATTTTCTGAAGCCCCATCTGACCCATTCTGGAACATTAGGACACTCTGTCTCCTACAGATTCACAGACCCTGGGTACTTACCAAAGGGAGGAGTAGAGAAGAAGGTCTTTGGGGACCTGGAGGGTATGAGCATGCCAGCCCAGACCCACCCTTTTCCCTGAGAAAGCCGTGTACATCAACACCTGGAGATAAGTGTGACAGCAGCTGAGTTTCATGGGTTTCCTCTTTGCCAGAGATGGGGATAAAAATATGACAGAAGCAAATATGTCTTAGGACTATACTCCAGGTAGATTCCAGTTTAAAATACATACCCAGTGCGACCTGCTAGGTTAGAGGGTGTGCAAGTTCTGGGCCCTACTATCTAAGGAAAAGATCTCATAACCTATTTTTCCCTTCTGCCTCCTTCTACCTCCTTCCTACTTCTTGCCCTCCCCTCCCCTCACCGACCCCACCATACTTTCCAATAAATTTCATTAGAAACTCATTCATTTGGGAACTTTCAAAAATATTCCTTACTCAGATGGGCTCTGAATGTTGCACTTTCCCAACCATCACCCTGAAACACACCCATACACATCTATGCTCACTCTCCTCCCCACACCCACTTCCCTATGCTGACAGAAGGGTGTATTACTTCTACTTCACTTTGGAAGGCCGGGGGTGGGGGAGTGGGGGAGTGGGGGGGGGAGACCCTTCTTTCCCCTCCTTATTGAAGAAGCATCTGTTTTTAAAACAATTAACTGCAGGTCTTCCAGACTTGCTTGGCAGCCAAGCTGGTGTCATTACTGCCTAATTAAAGGATAATAGTCTTGTTATCATTCTCATTATAAGAATTATTTTCAGTTAATAGTTAGCGGATGTGAAGTGGGAAGCAGCAGCCTGGGGGCTCAGGTCACAAGGGCAACTCCGCTACTTTGTCTCCTGCTTCCCTCAGAAAGTAGTTCCCAGCATAACACCCCATGGAGTCCAGCTGTGTGAGATTGGGAGGATGGTCTTATCCCTTCCCTGTCGTGAGCACTGTTGGGAAGTGCTGAAAGAGGGAGCATGGCCAGCCAGGGAGACAATGGGCATAAATTCTCATCTGAGCAAACACTGGGTTTCTAGAGAGGCATTCATTCATTTGACAGTTATTTATTGAGTACTTCCTATGTGCTAGATTCTGTCCTTGACACTAATACAAAAAGATGACCAATACCTATGTCTACTGGGAAGAAAGATGAGAGAATGTGCAGAGTACAGGATATAAGTGTTGTCTAGGGGAAGTGCCTATCTGGAGCAAGGGGTCAGACTAGCAGGATGGGGGAAAACTTCCTTGATGAGGAGCCCTCAAGCTGAACCTTGAAACCTAAACATTGAAGGAGTCAGCCAGTGGGGGCGGGATAGAAGTTCTATCTCCTGGTGATGGGAACAGTGCTTGGCACTCAAAAGGTAATCAATAAATATTTGTTGAAGGACTGAAAAAGAGCTTGACAAGAGTTTGGCTCTTCAGGCTTTTCCAGAAGTGCAGTCTGGTGATGCTGAGAGAGAGGTGTGACAGCCCAGGTTGATGAAGACCTTTCTGGGCAGAGTGACTAATTTGTTCTGTTTTCCCAGCACATTCCTACTTTTAAGACTGAGCATCCCATGTTTGAGAACCACTTGGTCCCAGGAAACCGGGATGGTTGGTCGTCCTGCCGCTTTGTTACCTCAAGCAGTTTGGACTCCATCCCAATGTGTTTAACAGTAGAGTGATGCGGGGGCAAGAGTGTTTATTGAGCAGAGTGTGCCTGAGCCTGCCAGTTGTCCCCCAATATCCTTTCTGTTCTTCAACAGAAATAGAAATTAACAGATGAGCACACTACCACCCAGCTCTGGGCAACATTTTCAAGTCTCCTTTACAAATAACTGCGACTATGAAACAAAATTATGGACAGTGGAATGTGAGTTGAAATCATACCATGCTCCAGACTGTGCCCTTAAAAGGCAGAGCCCCTAAGAGTGGGTTCAGTCTCCCAAGAGAAAAATGTGAGGAAGTTTAAGAAACTCTAAATTCAGGCCCTCTGCCCAAACCTTTTGAATAAGAACTGCAGGGTTGAGTTTTAAAAAAATATTTCAGGCAGTAGTGGTTAAGAGCATGGGCTCTACAGTGGGCTGCCTGACTTCCATTCCCAGTTTGCAGCTGTGTGGTCTTATCTAGGTAACTTAACCTCTCTGTGCCTCGGTTTCTCTAAAAAGTTATCTGTAAAAAGTGTCTGTTGATCTTGCAACATTTATCTAACACTTAATATGTGCCTGGTACTGCTCTGAGCACATTAACATGAAAAGAATATTTATTGTTTTTGTTGGGTATTTCATAAATGTCAATTAGATCCTGTTGGGTGAGAGTGTCAGTGAGATCTTTTATATCCTTAATGATTTTCTTTCTAGTGATTTTACCAATTATTGAGGGAGGAATAGTGAAGTCTCTAACTTTAATTGTGGATTTATCTATTTCTTCTTTTGATTCTCTCATCTTTTGCTTCACATATTTTGCAGCTCTTCCATTTGGCATATACACATTAGCATTGTTATGTCTTCTTGGTGGATTGACCCTTTTACATTTTACAATATAATGCCTCTGTTTCATATTTTTTCCCTTTGCTCTGAAGGCTACTTTATCTGATGTTAATATAGCCACTCCTATTTTCTTTTGATTAATATTTGCATGATATTATCTTTTTCTAAGCTTTTACTCTTAGCTTGCATATATTGTTATATTTGTGGTGAGTTTCTCTTCTTTTTTTGGTAGGTAGTATATAGTTGGCTAATGTTTTTGAGCCTTGATGATCTTTGTCTTTTAACTGATGTATTTAGACTATATTTAATGTAATTATTAATATGTTAAGGCTTAAGTCTGTCATTTTATTTTTTTGTTTCTATACGTTCTCTATTTCTTGTTTCTTTTTGTTTTCCTGCCTTCCTGTGGTTGCTTGAACATTTTAAAGAGCCTATTTTGATATATTTATAGTGTCTTTGTATACTATTTTTAGTGGTTGCAGGGGGTATGACACATACAGAGCTCACAACGGTTTACTGCTGTCACCATTTGACTAGTGCAAGTGAAGAAACCCTAACTCTACATCCCTTTACCCCCCTCCTTCATAATATAATTTCTTTTTTTTTTTTTGAAGGTTATATATGTTTTTTTATTTTAATTTTTATAAACATATATTTTTATCCCCAGGGGTACAGGTCTGTGGTATTATGGACATAATATAATTTCTTAAATATTTCCTCTAGATACATTTAGAACCACCCAGTGTTATAGTTTTTGTTTGAACAATTAAATATCATTTAGAAAATTCAGGAGGAGAGGGAAAGTCTATTCAATTTACCCATATTTTTTTATCATCATGTTCTTTCCTTCTTCCCAATGTTTCAAGATTACTTCTTTTATCATATACTTTCTGTTTAGAGAACTTCTTCTTGCCATTCTTTTAGGGTAGGTCTGCTGGCAACAAATCCTTCTAGTTTTCATTCATCTGTGTTAGGGTTTCCCCTTCATTCCAGAAGGATATTTTTGCTGGGTATAGGAAACTATGTTGACAGTTTTTTGTTTTCAATCACTTGAGAAATACTGTGCCAGTCCATTCTAACTTCTGTGGTTTCTAATGAGACTTTGGCTTTCCTTTGAAACACTTTCCTTTATAGGTAGGGTATTGTTTCTCTTTTGCTGTTTTCACAATTTTAATTCATAATTTTCAGAATTCTGACTAGGCTCTATCTCAGTGTGGATTTTTTGGGATTTATTCTCTTTACATTTGTCTGCTTCTTGAATCTTTAGATTTATGTTTTTTGGGGAATTTTCAGTTCTTATTTCTTTGAGTACTTTTTCATTCAGTCCTCTTTCTTCTCTCAAGAAACTTTAATAACATGAATACAAGCTCTTTTGTTATAGTCCCACAGGTCCCTGATGCTCAGGTCTGGTCTGGTCTTGTCTTTCCCTTTTTTTCTTTTCTTTTCTTTCTCTCTCTCTCTTTCTTTCTTCCTTCCTTCCTTTCTCTTCTACCTTCCTTTCTTTCCTCTCTCCTTCCCTTCCTCTCCTCAATCCCTCCTCCTCCCCCTTCTTCTTTACTCCCTCCTCCCTCCTTTTCTCTCTCCCTCCCTCTCTTTCTTCTTTCTTTTTCTTATCTATTTTTTCTCTTTGCTGCTCAGGCTGGGTAATTTCTGTTGTTCTATCTTATAGTTCAGAGTCTTTTTTTTTTTTTTTAAAGATTTTATTTATTTGACAGAGAGAGAGAGAGAGAGAGAGAGATCACAAGTAGGCAGAGAGGCAGGCAGAGAGAGAGGGGGAAGCAGGCTCCCCGCTGAGCAGAGAGCCTGATGTGGGGCTCTATTCCAGGACCCAGAGATCATGACTGAGCCAAAGGCAGAGGCTCAACCCTTTGAGCCACCTAGGTGCTCCTAATTCAGAGTCTTTTATCTGGCCCCTTTCTTCTGCTATTAACCTCATCCTTTGAGTTTTTTTTTTTTTTAACTTTGATTATTGTATTTATCAATTTTTAAACTTCCACTTGGTTTTTGATATTTTATTTATTTATTTATTTATTTATTTCGTAAAGATTTTATTTATTTGACAGAGGAGATCACAAGTAGGCAGAGAGGCAGGCAGAGAGAGAGAGAGGATGAAGCAGGCTCCGTGCTGAGCAGAGAGCCCGATGCGGGAGTCGATCCCAGGACCCTGAGATCATGACTGAGCGGAAGGCAGCGGCTCAACCCACTGAGCCACCCAGGCGCCCTTTTATTTAATTTTTGAGATTTCTATTTTTCCATCTGCTTTACATGCTCTTAATTGCTACCAAAGCATTTTTATGATGACTGCTTCAAAATATTCATCATAGGATTCTCGGGTGGTTGTCAGTTCAGCATCTGCCTTTGGCTCAGGTCATGATCCCAGAGTCCTGGGATCGAGCCCCGTGTCAGGCTCCCTGCTCAGTAGGAAGTCTGCTTCTCTCTCTCCCTGCCTCTTCCCCTCCCCCTGCTCATGCTCTCTCTCTCTCATTCTCTCTCTTAAATAAATAAATAAATAAATAAATAAATAAATAAAATCTTTTAAAAATATTCATGAGATAATTCTAACATCTTTGTCATCTTAGTGTTAGTATCTATTGTCTTTTTTTCATTCAGTTTGAGATATTCCTTGTTCTTGATATGATAAGTGATTTTTGATCAAAACCTGGACATTTGGGGTATTATGTTATAAGACCCTGGATCTTTTTTATGTCTTCTGTTTTAGCTGTCTTCTTCTGACATTGCTCCAGCAGGGCAAAGAACTGGGTACCACCCTATTACTGCCAGTAAGAGCTGGCAGTCAGAGCTCCCCATGGTGTCCACCATGTTGGATGGATCTGGGACAATTGCCTGGTGGGGTATGAAAGTCCCAGCTTCTGCCTTGGCCTTCCCTGGCATCACCCAGAGTGCCTCATTATAGTCTGGTGAGTCTAGCCCTCCTTCTCAGCTTTTACTTGAGTAGGTGGGGATGGGACCTCAGTGCTTTTTGTAGTGCTTGGCTAGAGTAGAGTAGTTGCTTTCTATACCTTTTCCTTTCTAGGCTTTCCCATTCCTGGATATTTGGCTAAAAAGCTTAGACTTCTGTAAGGCTTCTGGAAAATCTGTACCCTTCCAGGCTATTGCTTTCTTTTGCTCCAAGTCTGGGATATATGAAACAAGAAACCCAAGAAACTCACTACCAAGTCGTTTCTTGGCTCCCAAGATCCCTATCCAGTGTGACTTTTTTTCTCTCCCTTTCAGAATCTTCTTATGTTTGTTTTATACATAATTCCTGGGTTCTTAGTTTCAGTAAATAGAAGAATAGTGTTCATGCTATTTCTTCTGCTAAAGCGGTGTCAGAAGAAGGGGAAAGTATGTCCACTCCATTTTCCTGGACAGAAAATACTAAATATCCTTTTAAAACATGATTTTATTGCCTTTGGGGAAGATGTGAGGTTGATTTCCTGCTCTTGTGTCCTGAACCCATCAGAGATGCCTGCTTAGAGGCCTGAGCAAAGGCTAATGGCAGCACTGGCCTTCTATGGGAGACGGAGGTGACTTAGCAACTGGGTGAAGATCAGATAAGGATTCAGCTGGCATTGGGTTTCCCCTGGCAATAGCAGTGTCAGGATGTGAACTATAAGAGGACCACATAGTGGAATTCTTAAAGATGTTAACTATAAGAGGACCACAAAATGGAATTCTTAAAGACAGATGCCAAGGGTCTTGTCCTTAGAGGGAATGATTTCAAGGGACATGTCCCTCCATGATTTCCTGAGAGTCCATCTCTCCTGTGGTTCTGGACAGTGAACAGGGAGGATAAGGGTGGGTCTTATCCTTAGGAACCTTTCTGGCTATTGGGGAAGATTAGCCCAAACCTGGAATACACAAGGAAACATTGAATTAGAGCAAAAAATAGGTACACTTTGAGCAGGCTGGCCAGAGAAGAGAGTTGGATTGAGATGCAGACCAGAGAAATTTCCCTGGGTACCCATATGGCAGGTTCACAAAGAAGAAAGGCCAGGGCGGGAGATGGGTAGTGAAGGCTATGTAGAACGGGGGCTGGTTGGGCATTAGTATTCACACAACCGCACTGCAGAGTTGATGTTCGCAGTGTGACCACTGGCTGTCAGCCCTTAGGGAGTGATCTCAAGGCCTGTGACAGCAGTTTGAAGTTTTGCCGAGACATGGGTCTGAATCATGTCTGCTTTGATACTGGTGTGCTGAAAGGAGTCAATTATGGAGCAATTCTGGCTGGAACACTCTATATCCTCATCACAGCACAGCATTGTTGGTCTTCATTCATCATGCCTATGAAGAAATTAAAAACCTTTGTGCCCAGTGAAAAAAAATGGAAAAGATTGCTAAGTGCTGTTGCTGGTGGTAGCAAAATTGAGACCATCTAAGGAAATGATTCTTCTTAATAATTTGGCAGTTGCTTGGTTCTACAGTAGAGGCAAAATACTGGTGTATTATATTACTCGATACAGAATAGGGGAATAATCTCTGGACAGAAATAGAAAAGTGGGATTGGCAAACTTCATTCAAGCACTCTGGTGAAATAATTGCATTTTTATGAAGGATATTATATACTATGTATATATTTGGGATTTGAGAACTGTGAAATACTTGGGTCAAATACTTTGGTGTTGCCAAGACTCTAATAAAATTCAAGTGTCTGTTCTCCCTCCTAGATTGTGAGCTAGGCTTCTGTCTTATTAATTTATGACCCCAGATCCTAACACAGTGCCTGGGACAGAGTCAACTCTTAACAGAAGACTGTTAAGTGAAGGATGGATGAAGAAATGGGTAGGTCAGTGGACAGGTGGGTGGATAGATGGACAAATACAGCCTTCACAGTCTGTATGTAGGGTCAGAAGGCCAGCCCAGAGAACCTCAAAGCTGGGGCCTATGTATTGTTGGTTTTTTGCATCCTCTGGGATTCATACCAAAAAAATGGGCTAATAAGCTAATTAAAAAAAAAAGAAGGGCTAATAAATGTTTGCTGTCCTCAACTAACTGAGTCTCTGTTTTCCCATTTGTGAAATGTGGATTATCATATGCCTCCCAGGCTGACTGAGTGGATCAAGCGAGCTTCAGTACTCAAGGAGCTCTTTTAATGCTGTAAAGTGCTGTACTACTGTCAGCCATCGTGAATGGTGGCAATGCTATTATTTCAAGGTCAAGTGTGGGGTGGTGGGAGAGCACGGGAACAAAGAAGCTGGTGTGTGCAGGGCAGTCTGGCTTCACAGGGAAGCAGAAGACTTGCCTGGAAGGCCACAGCAGAGGCCCTGGATTCCCGTCTCCAAGAGCCCTGGGAAGCCAGGCCACAGAGTCTTTTCGTAACCACATAAAAGCAGTTCAGTCAAGGTCCCCGATCTGATCCTGGTAGAGTTGTGAGATCTCTCACAGGTGAGGCTATCAATTAAAGGTCTTCCTCTGCACCCCTGCAATCCAGCCTCCCCCCTCCCTGAGGAAGGGCAATTGAGGCTGTGACAAACCTCTCAACCAAGATCTTTCTAGGGATAATTTGGTCAGGCCAATTATCCCATGTTAATTAGATAAGACTCAAATTATATGAGCAAGCCTTGCAAGCCCAGCACTTTGGGGGTTTTCAAGTTATTTACCTGGTGTCTCTGATTTTCCTGGGAGAAAATGATTTTTTGCTCCCAGGCAAACTAAACCCACAAATTAGGGCAGTGGCTTCCTCCTGAGCCCTATAAATGGGGAGCCCGAGATTGTAGGCTGGCGAATTGCATCTCAGCTAAGGATTAGCACCTTATTCCATCTCTCTGGCCTTCTCAGCATGAACCGCCAATTCACCTACAAGTCGGGAGTTGCTACCAAAGGGGGCTTCAGTGGCTGCTCAGCAGTGCTCTCAGGGGGCAGCTCATCCTCCTACCGGGCAGGGGGCAAAGGATTCAGTGGGGGCTTTGGAAGCCGGAGCCTCTACAGCCTGGGGGGAACCCGGAGCATCTCCCTCAACATGGCCAGTGGCAGTGGGCGGGCAGGAGGCTATGGGTTTGGTCGAGGCCGGGCCAGTGGCTTTGCTGGCAGCATGTTTGGAAGTGTGGCCCTGGGACCCGTGTGTCCATCTGTGTGCCCTCCAGGGGGCATCCACCAGGTCACCATCAACAAGAACCTCCTGGCCCCCCTCAACGTGGAGCTGGACCCGGAGATCCAGAAAGTGCGCACCCAGGAGCGGGAGCAGATCAAGGCTCTGAACAATAAATTTGCCTCCTTCATCGACAAGGTGGGACTTTTTGGAGCAAGCCAAGCATAGAACCCCTTCCTTCCTCTACTTTCACTGCCCTCAGGGGCTCCCTGTCTGAAGGAGAGGAAGGCAGGACACTCCCCAGGATGCAGACACGGTGAGGACAGAGCAGGGAAGAACTGGACAAACCTGAAATCAGTGCTGAGGGGCTGGTGGTGGTAGGGATTGGTCAGAGGGGCAGGAGGAGACAAGGAGTTTGATTTGGGAAGGTTTCCAGGAGGCAGGAGAAGTGGCCTCAAAGTTGAAAGTTGGAGAGTAACAGTTTAAGAAACTAGGAAGCTGGACAATGGAGAACTCCATGGCAGCCTAAGATATCTATAAAGCCATGGGACTCAGTTTCTCCTCTCATGAGACCCAGACCAGCTCCCAGACCAACCAGATTCTGGTTGAAAGACAGACTCATAGCTTATAATATTCCCAGTGTACAAGGTGAGGCAGATGGGGATCAGTGATGTACTAGAGCTGTGGTCCTGTAAAGTGCTCCCCAAACCAGCAGCATTAGGATTGCCTGGGCACGTGTAGAATGCACATTCTCAGGCCTTGTCTCATACCTACTGAATCATGAGCTCTCCAGTGAGACCAGGAGCCCCCAGGTGATGCTAATGCCCACTTGAGCTTGAGAACCCCTGAGGATCAATGGGGTAACAAGGCCATGGGAAACAGAGACTTCCTGAGCACAGGGGAGCAGGGGAAGCTCAGTGGGGTGACAGTGAGTAGGGTGGCAGAGCATGAATAAGAGTTCACTGGTTGGAGGTGGGGAAAGGAAGCCTAGGGAGAGGGAGCCACCCCACATAGCATGGTAGGCTTGTCAGGAGCATGAGGAGAATTTGGCTTTGTGAGAGTCAGGTGAATGGTGAAGGAGGAGAAGGAAGGGGTGGGCACATTGTGAAGAGCACAGGGAGGAATTTGGATTCGGTCCTGCAGATGATAGAAAACCACCAGGGCATTTTGAGCAAGGGAATTGTATGGCCTTTGCAGGCTACAACTTGAGAATGCTGGTTCTTTCCCTGGAGAAATGCTCTGAGATCAGAGAGATGGACATGAAAGCAGTATAGGAAGGCCCAAGACCCTCAGTCAACTGAGTACCTGCCTCTGACTGGGCTGGGAGATACTATGATGGAGGAGACTAAGAGAAGACAAAGCACAGGCCAGACCACCAGGCCCTGAGTAGGGGTGTTCAAGAGTGTGAAGGCCAGGACAGGCCAGCTTATGTGTATAAGGATTTGCCTTAGAGAGGTGGCCTGGGCTGCCCGTGGATACTGGTCCAGGCGGATTTTAGACAGATGCAGAGGAAACAGCTCTGAGTAGCAGGAAATGAAGATGCGGTCCTGCCTGCTCATAGAGCTGTCCCTAGAAAGGGAACCTTGGTCAAACAAATGGCCCTGGGTCGGGGAGGGCTGTGAGGGATATTTCCTAAGGGCTGAGGGTTACCCTTTAAGCTAATGTAGCACAGGACAGCACAGCCAATGTCCAGGAAAGGAAACCACACAGCCTCCCTACTGAACGAGTACCTGTTGATTTGGGTCCCAGGTGCGGTTCCTGGAGCAGCAGAACCAGGTGCTGGAGACCAAGTGGGAGCTGCTGCAGCAGCTGGACCTGAACAACTGCAAGAACAACCTGGAGCCCATCCTCGAGGGCTACATCAGCAACCTGCGGAAGCAGCTGGAGACGCTGTCCGGGGACAGGGTGCGGCTGGACTCGGAGTTGAGGAGCATGCGGGATGTGGTGGAGGACTACAAGAGGAGGTGAGTGGGACCCTGCACCTAGGCTGACTGGCCTGCCAGAGCTGGGCTTTCCCAGCAGGCACTGGGACACTTGCCACTGACCTCAGGGTCACGGAGCTTGGATGAGAGTGGCCCATCCTGAGTTCCCCTATCCAGGCAAGATGAGGCCGTCTCTAGGTGGCTGGGCAATCTGGAGAGTGGAGAGTCGGCCTCTCAGGCAGTGAGAGGACTTCATGGCAATTGGTCATCTCCTTGGCATGCTCCCTCCTGCTCCCCACTGGAGAGAGCCTCCCAGCTCCTAAGCTTGCTCAGTGGGTTCCCAAGTTCCAAGAACCACCTCCCACTGCCTCAACCCAGCAGGGCAGGGAGTTGAAGTTCCTCTAATCTCTTTCAAGTTGTGGACATTTGGGCCATGTTCCCTCTTCCTGTTCCAGGGGATAGTTCTGGCTTCCTTAAGACTCATGCTTTGAGATGGGGTGAAGTTATTAACAGGGGTTGCAGGCAGCTGGAGTGACATAGGAATCACAGCTAAAAGAGACACCAGGATGTTCTTGTGATTTGGAAATTTAATGGGAAGAGGAAGGACCTACTTACTCTCCAGGTATCAGGGGAAATCCAGACCCCAAATTATCTGGTCCCTGGCCTGGGAGGGAATTGCTTGAAAACCCTGTCTGTAGCACCAGCTAAGAAGTCCTAATGAGTTGGACAGGTTTGCAAAGGTATAGAACAATACCTGCTATATGGGACATAGTGTGGGCAACTAGTTTTCTGCTTTCATGATGAGAACACACACGCACCCTGCCTTGCTCACCACAATGCTTTTCCTGAAGGTACGAGGAGGAAATTAACAAGCGCACAACTGCCGAGAATGAATTTGTGGTGCTCAAGAAGGTGAGGAGGGGGTGCATATTTGTCGTAACCTAGGCGGTGGAGTATGGAGGGCAGGGGAGATAACAGAGGTGAGGCTGAGGTCTGTGCTCCTTGTAGAATGACCTCAAACAGAAGAGCCAGAGGAGGATGGAGGGATGTACTGCTTGGGACATCTTGGGACCCTTTGATGTTAACCTAGAATATATCAGCTTGTCTGCTTTTTATATTTGGTGTGAGTGGGCAGGAGCCCAGATGTGGATAGTCAATGCCCAGGTTGTGTCCACTTTGGCTTGGGAAACAGGACATGCTTTGAGAAGAGCTGAGGTTTACCTTCCAACTCTGCCTGTCTCTGGCAAAGCACCGTGGCTGTCCTGGGCTCTGACTGCTGAATGACCCCTGCGTGGGAGAGAGCACTCTCTTATAAACCCTCTCTTTGAGAAATAGAGCAATAACAAGTTTCCATTTTGGACGGGGCACAGAGGAGTTCCAGAGACTTGCAGTGAGTCTTAGGTGGAAGTCCTGTTCCTGCCTTCTGGGTCTTGACTCCATTCCCTGAGGGCAGCTTGCTAATCTCAGTGTTGGTGCTCAGATGCCAGTTCCTGGGAGAGCCTTGTCTGGGCTTCGAGAATGGCAATGTCAGGGCATCTCTGGATTCCTTTAGGATGTGGATGCAGCTTACATGAGCAAGGTGGAACTGCAGGCCAAGGTGGATGCTCTGGATGGAGAAATCAAGTTCTTCAAATGCCTGTATGAAGGGGTAAGTTTCCATCCCCCAGTCCTACCCCCAGATCTGTCTTCAAATGCCTGTGTGAAGGTGTAATGCTCCACCCAGTCCTATTCCCAGCTGTGTCTTCTGAAAGTATGGATATGTGAATGAATGAGTGGTTGGTTATTTATTCCTTAGTAACTTTAAGAGCCCAGGGGATCTCCAGCATTTGGATGCCGGGGGCCATGTTGACCAAAGGAAAGCATGACTTCTATCTCAGTGCTCCCAAATGATGTGTGCCATCAGTCCTAGCCTGGCCTCCAGATGTCCTAGTCTCATTTCCTTCAGGAAGCCATGGGTCCTTACAGGGTTCCCACTGGTTTTCGCAAGGATAGTCTCATTTCTGCCTGTCTTCTCCCTTAACCTTGGGTGTCTCCCTGGGTCTTGAGAAGGAATCTCCAGAGACAGAGGTAGGGAGTCTTCACACCCTTTCTACTGCCTCTGACCATCTGGCTTCAAGCCCAAACCTGTTGGCCAAGCATATATGGGCTTCTGTGTCCTTAATGTCTCTTGTGTTGTGGCCAGGTTGTCTCCCCACTATTTCCTATACTCCTGACTTGTCTCAAATGACAAACATATAGGCTGTTTTCTTTCTTCCTGAGCTGCTTCAAACTCATTCAACAGTTTTCAGATGTGGTATTGAGACATCAATGGGGGGTTTGGTGGAATGTATCTTGCATCTATTTAGGAGGGCCTAAGAGATCTCCTGCTAGGAAAGGGCTATCACCTTGGCACCTTCCTCTGCACACAAAAGGCATTTCATATTTCCTTCTTTCCCATGTAGGAGATTGCTCAGATACAGTCCCACATCAGCGACACATCTGTCATCCTGTCCATGGACAATAACCGGAACCTAGACCTGGATAGCATCATTGCTGAGGTCCGTGCTCAGTATGAGGAGATTGCCCTGAAGAGCAAGGCTGAGGCTGAGGCACTGTACCAGACCAAGGTGGGCTGCACACCTCCCTGGAGTCCATGGCCCACCATCTCCCACACATTTGCTGGGAGCACAGAACTGTCCTGGGTGCTGGGGGGAACCCAAAAGGCGGAGAAGATGAAGCTCTTAGACTGATCTACTTAGACTGGGACAGCCATGGGAAGACATCTACAGCCAAGCGCAAATGAATGTGGCACAGACAGAGTCCGGGATGTTGAGCAGACAAAGGTTAGGGGACCAGGTGGGGCAGGTCAGGACTGACTTCCTGGAGGCAGAGGGTTTTGAACTGAGTCTGAGAGGGAGCAAAACATAGGTAGTTAGCATCTCAACTCCCTCATTAATTACAATAAATTAGGGGGTCTCTTGAGTGTGATCTGAGATCAGGTAATTCCTACCTTTCATTCAAGTCCAACTGAAAGGATAAAGGGGGAGTATGAGTCCCTTAGATCTTAACTCCTCTAATGGGTTGTGGGTGGGGAAATAATTCTTTAGATAATTTGGTTTCTCAGATCAAGATGACAGCTTCCTAATTGTTCCATGCTGCTTATCGAGTTCCTTCTCAGGGGAGATTCACACACTTGAGGACTTATCTTGTCCCTCCCCCTGCCTCCTTGACACTGTAAGGACAGAAGGATGTGGCCAGCAGGGCTGAGAGGAAGGGCCCAGGCAACCACAACTTTAATCCTTGATAAAAGTTCAAACTCAAGACTCTAGTTCCCCACATCCCTTCATGTGACTGCTGTAAGCCAGTGTCTGGGATGGCCATGTGGCCATGTGGCCCAGCCATTCTGGATTTTCAGTGGTCAGTGCCTAACCCCAGGTTCCTTCCAGAGGAGTCAGGCAGGTCTGCACAGACATGATTTTTGGGTCACTTGCTATTTGGGGTTACCAAATAGCAAGTGACACTGGCACTTCTTCATTTGTGGGTAAGCATTTAAGGACCAGAGTTTCATTAGTGTAGTTCTAACAACAGAATTATGAGGTCTTATTATTATTGTTTCCCTCTCAAAATGAAGAAACCAGGGTTCATGTGGTGTCAGTAACCTGCCAAGCTCACTTAGCTGGTAAGTGATGGAACTGGATTGAATCTAGATGACTGACTGCTAATTCCACAGTGTTTGGACAAAAGATCAGGACATGACTCTGGTAAGAAGTGTTTATAGTGAGGATTTGGGGTAGGCTAGGAGCGGAACAGAGAAGGATGCTCACCTGTTGGCTTCAAAAGGATACTGCTTTGAACTGGGGAAGTTAGTGCCTCCCTCTCTGTCGGTGTGTAGGGGGAGCCATCCTGCTCACACAGTATTGCAGAAAAGCAGGAAAAGACCACTTGTTTTGCCCCAGTGTTTATCATCCCAAGATTAGCACCAAAGATAAAACATAGGATCATAGTGAGAATCCCCCCTGCCTTGTAGGGGACCTGGAACCTTTAAGAGGAATCCTGAACCTAGGACCTTGTTAGGGTCAGATATGACAACCCCCAAGGCCAAGTACCAGGAGCAGAGAGAAACAGTGCACAGCCACCAGAGTTCTGAATTTTTCCTCATGACCGGAAAGACTTCCAGTAGCCTGGGACCCAGCTGAGCTACGAAGAGGAAGAAGTCACAGAGAAAACAGGTCCCTGCCATCCAGTCATGCTAAATTTGACAGGGAAAACACAGAAAGTTGTGCTTGTAGTACAGTGTGGTAAGATCCTATGGACTGGAGTGCCAGGAGTTATGGAAATAGAAGGACACCCAACTGGGAAATCAAAGAAGGCCTCCTGGAAGAAGTGACTCTGCCCTGGCTGAGTTGGAAATAGCTAAGGAAAAGATGAAAATGGATGAGAAAGGGTTTTCCAGGTGGAAGTAGTGGCTCATGCAAAGACTCAGAGACTTGAGAGCACAGGGGACATTTAGGGAACATGGAACTGTTGGCACAGGTGTACAGACAAGTAGATGAAGGGCAAGAGCAATGAGAAAGGAGTCTGGAGAGACTGGTGGATGACAAACCTGAGAACACCTTGATGCCGTGCTCATAGTTTAAATTTGACCTTGACTTTGAAGGGCTGTGTGTAGAGGAGCATCATAGTTGGAGTTGAGTGTTTTAAAGTTGCAGTGCAGAGAGTAGAGGCTTTCAAGAGTTCTTATGGCCAAATCTAACCATCAGTGAGGTGACTGTGCTTAAGGCAAACATATATTCAATGAGTGGATGGTTGAGTGAGAGGCTGTTGGTAGGCCTGGTGAGATTGAGGTCCCCCATCCACCCCTCACACCCTGAAGACAAAAGCACAGTCTGCCAGGCTGAGCTCAGCCAGGCCCTGAGTTGAGGTCTCTACTTTGCTCCCTGTCCCCCTAGTTCCAGGAGCTTCAGCTAGTGGCCGGCCGGCATGGGGATGACCTCAAACACACCAAGAATGAGATCTCTGAACTGACTCGACTTATCCAAAGACTGCGCTCGGAGATTGAGAGTGTGAAGAAGCAGGTGAAGGGGCTTTGGCGGGTCCTGGCTTATCTCCCAAGGGAGGAGTGAACTGCTTATCACACGTAACTGCACTGGGCCTCTCTCCTGCTCTTGGTTCTCCATCTCAGAACCTGGTTTCTCAGATGGACCCCCTGGTCTCATCCCCAACACTTAACCTCCCATCTGAGTCTGGAACAATTGGAAGGGTCTTTTCAGAAAGCCTGCTAGCAGAGAGTAACAATCCTCTCTGACCCACGTTGGCAGGACTTCTTCACCATGAATGTGGCTTTGCTTTAGGAAGTGGGGTCAGATAGAGGAAGGTCTGACCACAGTCAGCTCATTTGGGTGAGGGGTCAGGGGAGGCCCAGAGAGCCCTAGAATTCATGGGAAAATACTACCTCCTGACCCTCAGTGTGCCAACCTGGAGACGGCCATCGCTGATGCCGAGCAGAGGGGCGACTGTGCCCTGAAGGACGCCCGGGCCAAGCTGGACGAGCTGGAGGCCGCCCTGCACCAGGCCAAGGAGGAGCTGGCCCGGATGCTGCGCGAGTACCAGGAGCTCATGAGCACGAAGCTGGCCCTGGACGTGGAGATCGCCACCTATCGCAAGCTGTTGGAGGGCGAGGAGTGCAGGTGGGTGGTGGGAGGGCTCTTAGAATGTTGGGGGTGGAAGAACTTTTGGAATCTCCCGACTCAGTTTCCCAGAGTGTGGGAGAAGTTGCTGGAGGGCCTGGAGACACTTCTCACGTCAACCCCAAGCAGCTTGAAACAGCAGCAGTCAGTGAATGAGATGGTGATGTCCTTTTCATTTCTCCTATGACTTTCCAGAGTAGGACGGGAGAAAGTCTCAGTGTGGTGCTGTTGCTGTTGTGTCTTTAACACTGCCCTGACCATTGCAAATATCCCTATTAATAAAGAGACAGTAGATCTCAGGTTCAGAGCCTCTGGCAGACAATAATATCTAGCCAAAAAATTTTAAATTAGTTTCTTTTCATTATATATATTTTTAAATTTATTTATTTTTTTCAGCGTAACAGTATTCATTGTTTTTATACCATACCCAGTGCTCCATGCAATACGTACCCTCTCTAATACCCACCACCTGGTTCCCCCAACCTCCCACCCCCCATCCCTTCAAAACCCTCAGATTGTTTTTCAGAGTCCATAGTCTCTCATGATTCACTTCCCCTTCCAATTTCCCTCAACTCCCTTCTCCTCTCCATCTCTCCTTGTCCTCCATGCTATTTGTTATGCTCCACTTATTTGTGGAGCAT
>NC_081562.1:87206696-87316415 GCF_022355385.1 Mustela nigripes | reverse complement strand
CTTCAAAACCCTCAGATTGTTTTTCAGAGTCCATAGTCTCTCATGATTCACTTCCCCTTCCAATTTCCCTCAACTCCCTTCTCCTCTCCATCTCTCCTTGTCCTCCATGCTATTTGTTATGCTCCACAAATAAGTGAAACCATATAATAATTGAAACCAAATAATAATTTCACTCAGCATAATCTCTTCCAGTCCTGTCCATGTTGCTACAAAAGTTAGCTATTCATCCTTTCTGATGGAGGCATAATACTCCATAGTGTATATGGACCACATCGTCCTTATCCATTCGTCTGTTGAAGGGCATCTTGGTTCTTTCCATAGTTTGACGACCGTGGCCATTGCTGCTATAAACATTGGGGTACAGATGGCCCTTCTTTTCACTACATCTGTATCTTTGGGGTAAATACTCAGTAGTGCAGTTGCAGGGTCATAGGGAAGCTCTATTTTTAATTTCTTGAGGAATCTCCACACTGTTTTCCAAAGTGGCTGCACCAACTTGAATTCCCACCAACAGTATAGGAAGGTTCCCCTTTCTTCACATCCTCTCCAACACATGTTGTTTCCTGTCTTGTTAATTTTGGCCATTCTAACTGGTGTAAGGTGGTATCTCAATGTGGTTTTAATTTGAATCTCCTTGATGGCTAGTGATGATGAACATTTTTTCATGTGTCTGATAGCCATTTGTATGTCTTCACTGGAGAAGTGTTTGTTCATATCATCTGCCCATTTTTTTTTATATGATTGTCTGTTTTGTGTGTGTTGAGTTTGAGAAGTTCTTTATAGATCCTGGATATCAGCCTTTTGTCTGTACTGTCATTTGCAAATATCTTCTCCCATTCTGTGGGTTGCCTCTTTGTTTTGTTGACTGTTTCCTTTGCTGTGCAGAAGCTTTTGATCTTGATGAAGTCCCAAAAGTTCATCTTCGCTTTTGTTTCCTTTGCCTTTGGAGACATATCTTGAAAGAAGTTGCTGTGGATGATATTGAAGAGGTTACTGCCTATATTCTCCTCTAGGGTTCTGATGGATTCTTATCTCACGTTGAGGTCTTTTATCCATTTCGAGTTTATCTTTGTATTTATTTTTATTACCACTGTTTTTTTCACCTTTTTTGGTCAGGTAGCATTGGCTTTTTATTTACCCTGGTGATATATGACTTCTTTTTAAGAAAAATGCATTTTTTGGTTATAAAACACAGAGCCGATGACAAGCACTAAATATATAACAGTACATGTTCAAAACAGCAGTCAGACAAGTGTATATGAAGCATTAGTGTGGGAAAACCTTGTTCTAACTGAACATCACCATATTACTGAGACTCACAGGGGAGAAGTTACGGGTCGTAAAATCAGACATTAATGTCCGATTAAAGACACTTAATGGCACTTCCGATGCCAGTATTTCCACACATGTATTTATTCCAGCACTAGCCTTGCAGGAATGAACAAATGGGATAAAGAGAAGCACAGAGGAGGGACTCCAAGGGGGGCCACAGGTTTGCATGTTGGCACATCTCTGGTGGGAAGAGAGTAGCCTTCTGGGTGGGGGTCACAGAGACCGCAGGTACACCGAGGCCAGCTGGCTGGCTGGAGGGGCTGCTGGAGGCTGGGCTAGGCTGCCTGCTGACTTCAAGCTGTGGTGTGGGGAGCTCGGATTCCACACACTGGAGATTCACCTACACTTTTCTCTCTGCACAGGATGTCTGGAGAATACACCAACTCTGTGAGCATCTGTGAGTATTTCACACCTCTGAGGGAATATTTGTAGCCCATCACTGAATAAGAAGTAAGCAGGTACCTACTGCCAGGCCCCCATGGAACAGCCTGGGCTCTGCCTGGTAGATCACCATGGTCACCATCGCCTTACTTGCTGAGACCTGCTGTCTCTTCCTCTATGGATCTCCCACTGCCCCCTTCCCATCATATTCCGATATTTCACAGGACCGCTTCCCCAGAAATCTCATCTGTGCTGGGATGAAATTCCCAGCCTGCCTTCTTCTGCCTTCCCACACGGGCTTTCCTACATGACAGAAGCTGTGAGCTTCCCGAGTCTACCTCCTCATTGAGAGTGGAGACCGGTGCACAGACACGGGGTTGCACCACCTGTGTTAATGCTGACTCTGTAGCTTTTAGCCTGGTCTCCTTCTAAAACAGGCCGGCAAAATCTTCCCTAACTTGGGCAATTAGGAATTTCTTTGAAAAAAATTTAGAATGTATTCTGAAGTTAAATGCAAGACCTATTGGCTTATGTGAAGCTTTGGGGGGAAGCTCTTGCTATTCCTGTTGGTCCAAAGAATGAGAAGGTGCCCGATTTGGGATCTGGGATCTGGGCTATTTTTTCCAGAGCTTGAGCCACTCAGGCATTGAGCATGTCATTAGAGTCCACAGTTGATATGAACTGTTTGCTTAAGAGGGAGACATCTATGCTAGATGCAGTTGGGAGACTGGAGGGGACTTGGGGTCAGGCCTCTTTGGGGACATACACTTATCACTCCTCTCTGCCTCCCCACAGCGGTCATCAGCAGCACCACGGCAGGGACCACAGGTGCTGGGGCCGGCTTTGGTTTCAGCGGCACTGGAAGCTACGGTTACCGGCCCAGCTCTGTCTCAGGGGGCTATGGCATGCTGCCGGGGGGCTGTGTCACTGGCAGTGGGAACTGCAGCCCTCGCGGGGAGGCCAAAACCAGGCTGGGGAGTGTAAGCGAGTTCAAGGAACCCCAGGGGAAGACCTCGGCTCTGAGCTCCCCTGCCAAGAAGACCACAAGATAAAGCAAAAGTCCATTTTCCAGCTGTCCTCCTCACCCTGTTTTTCCTCTGGACTCCCTTCTCCAGGAAACTCCTGTCTCACCTTTCTCCTGGTCTCTTTGTTTTCCTCTGCCACTGACATTTCCTCTCCTCTACATCCTACATTAGTCTTTCTCAATCTAGAATCAGGATTCTATCCCATCTTTCTGCTTCCATACTGAGAGACCCCCTAACTCAGACCCCCCTTCCTGAAGCATTGCCAACAATGATGGCTCAGACCTTGTTCTGGCGTGCATGCTTCCCCCGGAGGAAGGTTTCTCCTCAGTCGTAATCCCCTCCATGCCCTGGCTTTGGCTGTTTGGCTACAAGCTCCATGGGGTCACGAGAGTATAGGTCCACTGACAGATCCACGGGGACTGTCTCCTGTTACAGCAACACTGGCTCAGGTGAAAGACCAGGTTATAGCTTATATCTTGTGTGGCCCCTGCAGGTATGGAGATCTGGGAGTAGTCTTGAAGATTGATCCCATTCACGAAGGGATTTGTGCCCTCCATTATGAGAGTTCTTGTCCTTGTTTAGGCCTTACCTCTCTGCTTCCTGTGTCTCACCAATAAACTTAATAAAACTTATGCAGGACCAGGCTGCTTCTCTCTCCCAAGGGGATCCTCATCCCAGGCCATATCTCTTCCATATGTGGAGATCAATGGCCTGGAACCTGGGGCATAGAGGTCCGGGGTGTTCCATAGCGCCCCTAAGTATGTTTTAATATGAGGGAAAGAGATCCTTGTACGGACCATAGGGTCACAGTGGGTCTTGTGACACTCAGGATTCCTCTCCAACAGCCATCCCCAGCAGATGCACCTTTGATTCATGCTTTTCTCAGGCCAATGCTCTAGGGAGTAGGCAATCTTTAACAACATGCAGATTATGGGCAGGGAGAGAGGGACAACACTTAACAGTGGCAGAATTTAAAACTGGTCCAGAAGCAGCAGAAAGCCAGTTCTGGAAACCTAGGGCTCAAGTTATGGCTATTCCCTATTCTCTGGGGGAAAGACCAAAGTAGAGTCTCTTTAAAGTAATGAGCCATGTCCCCTTGGTCTTTGGTGAAGTGAATGTCTATGAGTATGAGTTGTGTTGAAACACTGACCATCACTGTGACACCCACCACCCAGCTTCCAAAACACTCTTGTGCTGAGAGACGTGTGTCAGGTTCCAAGGTCGTGATGATGCTCTCAGGACGCAAAGAGCCAGGGAGAGACCAGCAGCCATTCAGGCTGGGGCTCACAGGTGCCTCTGAACAGGGTCACTGTGGATCCAGGGAGTCTTAGAGTTCAAGTCAATGGCTTTGAATTCAGGTTCAGACTCTGCAACTAACAGGGGATCAAGGGCAAAGTTCTCAAGAGTACAAGGGTTTCATTTCGAGTCTCATTTCTTTAGTTATAAAATAGACAGACTAAGCACCTGTGTATTACTCTTAGGCCAGAATGAGGTGACATAAACACATCTTATACAACTCCTGGTACAAAGTTCATACTTAATAAACGTTCAGTGGAAACAGAATCTTATCTTCAAATCCTTCTGCTTCAAAAACTTGACTAAATCTGGTCACTTAAAAGAGGTGTTTAGTGCTGGTGAAGCAATTTGCAAGCTCCAAACTTTAAGGACACCATCTCATAAACTATATGCCAGTTTATTTATTGCCCTAAGGAGAACTGGTTGAAGAATAGTCTCAGGGAATACACTCTCAGGGCCAGTAAAGAAATTGTGGTCAGCTCGAGGAATACTTGTTGAATATCTAGCATTTGTCTGGCATGTATTAATGTTGAGCATACAGAGATATATAAATCTGGTTCACTGCCCTGGATGGTGACATAACCATAAGAAATGTTAACTCTAACATGGAGAGATGCTGGCAACCAAAGAAGATACAGAGACAGCAAAGAGGAGAGTAGGAGCTCCAGGGAGGTCAGGGGAAGCAACAGGTACAGAGTCATTAGATGATGGAGTTTACCGGCAGACAAGAGGAGGGGGTGGGCATTGTGGTCAGAGGCACTAGCATGGTGAAAACGAGTCTGATTGCTGGAGTGTGAAGTTACAGGTTGGAAGAGGCCCAGCAGGTGGAGAGGGAGGGAGTAGAGGCGTCTGGGGCTGGGGAGGCAGGTAGCAGCCACATCATAGAGGTCCTTTCAATCTTTTATGGAGTGGAACCTCTTGATCTCAGCTCAGGTCTTGATCTCAGGGTCGTGAGTTCAAGCCCCAGGTTGGACTCCATGCTGGGTGTGGAGGCTACATTAAAAAAAAAATCTGCTATGAAGCTGGGATTTTATGTTGTAGTTTCTCGGGATCAGCCAACATCTTGGGTGTCAGAGGAACCCAGGTTTGGTCCTCCTCTGTCATTCACTAACTGTTCAACTTAGGCAAAATACTTCGGCTCCATGAGGCTCAGATTCTTTATCAGTAAAAAGTTAATAATAGAAGTTTCCACATAAACTTGTGAGATTGAAAATTAAGTAAGAATTAATTTTATTAAAATTAATTAATCTGAGGGAAAGAGATCCTTGTACGGACCATAGGGTCACAGTGGGTCTTGCGACACTCAGGATTCCTCTCCAACAGCCATCCCCAGCAGATGCACCTTTGATTCATGCTTTTCTCAGGCCAATGCTCTAGGGAGTAGGCAATCTTTAACAACATGCAGATTATGGGCAGGGAGAGAGGGACAAAACTTAACAGTGGCAGAATTTTATTTTAATTTTATTAAAATTTATTTTATTAAATTTTATTTATTAAATTTATTTATTAAATTTATTTTATTAAAATTTATTTTATTTTAATTTTATTAAAGTTAATTATTTTTAATAATACTTTTTTAAAGATTTTATTTTTATTTATTTGAAAGACAGATCACAAGCAGGCAGAGAGAGAGGCAGAGAGAGAGAAGGAAGCAGGCTCCCTGCTGAGCAGATAGCCTGACGCGGGGCTCCATCTCAGGACCCTGGGATCATGACCTGAGCCAAAGGCAGAGGCTTTAACCCACTGAGTCACCCGGGAGCCCCTAGAATAACAATTTAAATAAGTTAGATATATTTAAATTTATTTAAATAATAAATTTAAATTTAATATAAATATTAAATTTACAAATGAATAAAATAAAATTAATATAAACAATAAATTCAAATTTATTTGAATAATAGATTATATAAAAATTAAATAAATAATATTTATTTAATAGATAATTTGATTAATAATTATTAATTATTAGAATTAAATAAGAATTAAATGAAACAAAAGAGTGCATGAAAACTATTTAATTCAGTATGTGCTGCATAGTATATGCTCAAGATAGTTACTATTATATCAGAGTTACTATTAACTCTCTTAGTATTACTAGGTTAGATGAGTCTTTCAGAAAGCCTAAGGGAGACTTGAGATAGAGAAGGTCTAATAGCCATCAGATTATTTGATGAACGGGAACTCAAGAGAAAAAGTATTGGCTATTGAGAGATATTTCTACCTTCCGACTTCTATACTTAGACCCAGAATATTAACACTGATGGCCTCAAAGGACAAATCCTGAAGTCTGAGTGGCTTGACTTAATGCAACAGAGGTCCACTTCTCACTCACAGTCCATGGTGGATCTGGGCAGCTCTCCCACGTGGCTCTCCCAGTGCATGTCTCACAGACCTACATGCTTCTGGCTTGTAGCCCTGCCACACAGGACACATGGTCGCCAAGGTTACTGGGACAGGGGAAAAGAGAGAAGGAGACACATGGGCTGCTAATTGCCTCATCCTAGAATCAACACATGTCAATGCCCCTCACATTTAACTGGCCGACATGGCCCCAAGCCCTGACCAATCCCCCAGGGAGGCTGGGAAATGAGGAGGAGAGGGAGGATACTTAATAAGCCCTGGAAGTCTCTGGCACAGCCTTCTTCAGTGTAGATCCCCAACATCGGTCACCAGCCAGAGAATTCTTTCCCCCTGAGCGGTGCTGGGATGGTGCAGGCACAGGCGCTCTGGTCCAAGCAAACAACCTGCCTTTGGCTTTAACAGTGTAATGCTGGGCACAGTGCCATAAGCTAGGTCAGGCCACACACCACAGTAATTATATTTCATTTGCCTTCATGTTTTTAAGGAGATATTGTAAGTCTTCTGGATTTGGGAAATGTTAGTCTATCTAATGGTGAAATAGAGAGAACTTGTTATGTGTCTCTTTCTTTTTTTAAAAAAAGATTTAATTGATTTATTTGACAGACAGAGATCACAAGTAGGCAGAGAGGCAGGCAGGGAGGGGGGGAAGCAGGCTCTCTGCTGAGCAGAGGGCCCAATGCAGGGTTTGATTCCAGGACCCTGGGATCATGACCTGAGCCGAAGGCAGAGGCTTTAACCCACTGAGCCACACAGGTGCCCCTGTTCTGTGTCTCTTAAAGTACATTCCTTGAAACCCTGGTTCCTATAAGATATATTTGGCCAAAAAGAGGGCTCTATGATCAAACAAAGGTTTAGAAGACACTGGATTTTTTTTTAAACAATAACAATTACTTTATTTCTGATACTAAAGTCAGCCTACCTCTCCTTTCTTCTCTAGTTTTATTTATTTATTTATTTATTGGTAAATATTTTATTTATTTGAGAGACAGACAGACAGATAGAGATAGAGAGAGCATGAGTAGGAGGAGAGGGAGAAGCAGACTCCTACCAAGCAGGGACCAAGCAGCCCAATGTGGGCTGATGCCATGACCCTGAGATCATTACCTGAGCCGAAGGCAGACACTTAACTGACTGAGCCACCCAGGTGCCCCTGTAGTTGTTATTTATTTTATTTTTTAAAAATTTTTATTTATTTTTTACATTTCTTTTCAGTGTTTCAGAATTCATTGTTTATGCACCACACCCAGTGCTTTTTGCAATACGTGCCCTCCTTAATACCCACCACCAGGCTCCCCTAACCACCCACCCTCTTCTCCTCCAAAACCCTCAGTTTGTTTCTCAGACTCCACAGTTTCTCATGGTTCATCTTCCCCTCTGATTTCCCCCAATTCACTTTTCCTTTCCTTCTCTTAATGTCCTCCATGTTTTTCTTATGCTCCACAAATAATCAAAACCATATGATAATTGACTCTCTCTGCTGGACTTATTTCACTCAGCATAATCTCTTCCAGTCCCATCCATGTTGATACAAAAGTTGAGTATTCATCCTTTCTGATGGAGGCATAATACTCCATTGTATATATGGACCATATCTTCTTTATCCATTCATCTATTGAAGGGCATCTTGGCTCTTTCCATAGTTTGCAATTGTGGCCATTGCTGCTATGAACACTGGGGTACAGATGGCTCTTCTTTTCACTACATCAGTATCTGTGGGGTAAATACACAGTAGCACAACTGCAGGGTCATAGGGAAGCTCTATTTTTAATTTCTTAAGGAATCTCCACACTGTTTTCCAAAGTGGCTGCACCAACTTGCCTTCCTACCGACAGTGTAAGAGGGTTCCCCTTTCTCCACATCCTCTCCAACACTTGTTTACTGTCTTGTTAATTTTGGCCATTCTAACTGGTGTAAGATGGTATCTCAATGTGGTTTTAATTTGAATCTCACTCATGGCTAATGATGATGAACCCCAAAGAAGACATAAAAATGGCTAAGAGACACATGAAAAAATGTAGTTGTTTTTAAAATAACTCACCTGTAAAAACACTATATGCTCATATGAGAAAATTCAGAAATATTAAAAAGTAGGAAAAAACCCTCATTTTTTAATGACCTTATTTCCAGTCACCGTCTTTGGAAAGAACTGAGTTTGTAGCATCCTTTAGAGTAGCTTTCCTAAGTGGTCCACAGTGACGGACTGAAAAAGCATGGCAATGTGATGCCGGCTTCATCTTTTTTTTTTTTTTTTAAACCCAACAGGGAATCCATCCCCACACTTTTTTCCCTGCATGATACCTATTACTCTCCTAAGAACCAGTGTTTCAGGGCAAACAAGAACCTGTTTAATCACAGCATGTTTGCAAATCCTTGCTTGGAGGAGCCATCTGTCTATCTTTTTTGTTGAGCTCTGGTTTCAAAGGGTGATATTTGCTGTTTGTCTCCCAATCCAGGGGCTGCTTTCACCCAGTACTAATGGTGGAGTTAGTCATGGGGCCCAAGATGACACAGGAAGACACTGTCAGAGGCAGTTGCCATGAGAAGCCCTCCTCCCAGGCTTCAGCCACCTTTTGATCTGGCCTTGTCCCCATACATCCAATGCCTCTGAAACCTGGACATGCCACTTTGGTCTGTGTCTATAAGAAAGGTGAGCCTGTGGGTTCAGGAATTCCTGATTCATCCAGTCTGTCAACTCCCTCACAGGAAGATAAGAAAAGGTCATCCTTCCTCTTCCTTGACCCTGGGCAGAAGTGGCTTGGTTCTACAGGAATGGGTATCTCAAATTCTTAAGAAGTTTCCAGAAAAAAGGAGACTTCAAAGGCTTCCTTCAAAAGACAATCTTATGTAAGTTTCTCCTATTTCAATTGAAATACTTTTCCGCTTTTCTATTCTCAATGACCAGAGTTAATAAACTCTCTTCTGTACTTGTGGAAAGAAAACTGGTTAAATTTATGGGTTGTAGGAAGCATCTCATGAAATAATGGGAAGTACAACTTTGAGTTTCTTGAGGGGCCTGCTGGTCGCCCAGATTCACTGACATTGCCTCTTCCCTATCCAGAGGAAATGGACTACAGGGTCTCCCCTGAAGAAGCATAGAGAGCCCACCATCTTTCCCACCCAGGATATTCCAGAATCTTCTATCTGTTCATCTGTGGCTGGCGCCATCTTGATCACTCACCGATGCCTCCCCTCCCCCCCTCCCTCCCAGCTTTATTCCCTGTGGGGTAAACACCTTGGTTGTTATTATGCTCTGTTATTGGCTCAGCTGAGGCTGTGTCACTCAATTACCCTCAGGTGCCACCTGACCACCCCATGAGGGCTCCAAGAAGAGCCCAGGCCCCAGGGTATAACTGGGGGCACAGCGATGAGCCTTGTCTGTTTCACACTCATCCTGAATGTCCCTGGTGCCGAGGCCAGGGCTGAGCATTGGCTGAGCAGGGGAGGGAAGGGTTAATCCAGGCACCTATTAATCTGATGGTGGAAATGGGACACACACCCAGGACTCAGACAGACTGAGAAATAGGAGTGATGAAATAGAATACCACCTGGGTACCAGAAGAGCCGTATGGGAAGGGGCTTTTCTGACAGAAGAGGAGAATTAAAGGCAACTTAAATTGGAAAAAGGAAAGTGGGTTGTATTGGAAAAGATACTTATGAGCTTATTTGGAATGAAGTTCAAGAATCTAGTTCTTGATTTTTCAGACTGGAGGTGTCTTTCTTGGCCCTTCTCAACTCGTTCTTTTTTTTTTTTTTTTTTTTTTAAAGATTTATTTATTTATTTATTTGACAGACAGACATCACAAGTAGGCAGAGAGGCAGGCAGAGAGAGAAGGAAGCAGGCTCCCTGCTGAGCAGAGAGCCCGATGCGGAACTCGATCCCAGGACCCTGAGATCATGACCTGAGCCGAAGGCAGTGGCTTTAACCCACTGAGCCACCCGGGTGCCCCTCTCAACTCGTTCTTAATACTCAGTCACATTTTGATCCAAAATCAGAAATGCCAGGGCAACGAATGTTCTGATTGGGGGTTCCTGGGATGGGATGGATGATTCTCTTCTGCAATTAAAGAAAAAGAAAAAACTCAAACTCATGTAAGACTGTCTTCCAGACCACTTTCCTGTACCAGCTCCTCAGGCCCCCTTCCCTTCTTCCCAGTTAGTATCTCCCTCACTTTTATTTATTTATTATAAATTATATATATATATATATATATATATATATATATATATATATATATAATTTATAAAACACAGAAATGTTTTTCTAGAGAATTCTTTGAGCTCTGGCCCAAAATAACCCCCCTCTGCCCCTCACCACCCCCGCCCCAGCTCTTGTGACCAGAGCTCTTACTGGCCTGAACTCTGTCCCTGTGTCTGGCCTTCCCCCAACAGACTGAGAATTCCTTGCAGATAGGCCAGATGTCTCTACCCTCTGGGACCCAGTACTCAGGATAGAGCCGTCCTCTTCTGGATGTCTGGGGGAAGCAGTAGCTAGCTGACAGGCTAAGGATGATTCTCTGGAATATTCTTGATCCTGTTCATGTCCTTCTGAAGCAGAGCTGGCCTGGACATCTGCTCCCCTATACCACGCTCCTCCACCTGGTGGGAGGGTGTCTTCTGCCACTCCCGAGCCAGACCCAGTGGAAGCTTCTACCATGGATCTTGGCCGTGATAACCCTAGTAATTGGAGGGCAGCAAGTGGAGATAAGGTAGCCAAATTATTATAATGCAGGAGGTAAGCAAAGCAAATGCAGGGTTCAGGGCCATTTTATAGGGAATTCGTGAGGAGTTCAGGGTGGGGGAGACAAAAATCTCAGGGAGGAGTGGTAATTTCCTAAATGGAGAACCTAGAGGCCCCATGTAGCTAATAGATGTTCCCGACCTACAAATTAGGCTGCCTGCAGCCGGCTATTTAAGGGGTTGGGGGGAGCGAGTCAGGCCAGCGGAGCCGCCCTCTGCGCCCCTGTCCTACCTCGCGTCGCGCTCCGCAGCCCGTCCCCCCAGCATGAGCCGCCAGCTGCATCACCGCCCCGCCGGCGAGCGCACAGGCTTCAGCGGGTGCTCGGCCGTCATCTCGGGACGGGTGAGCACCAGCTCAGCCTCGTTCCGGGCCGGCGTCAAGGGCACGGCCGCCTTCGGCTCCAGGAGCCTCTTCAGCCTGGGGGGCGGCCGGCGCCTGGCCCTGTGCGCCGCGGCCGGGAGGGGCGGCGCCTTCGCGCTGGGCCACTGCTCTGGTTCGGGCGGCGGCCGGCTGGGCGGCTTCGTGGGCACCGTCTTCGGCAGCGCGGGGCTGGGACCCGTCTGTCCGTCCGTGTGCCCGCCCGGCGGCATCCCTCAGGTCACCGTCAACAAAAGCCTCCTGGCCCCCCTCAATGTGGAGCTGGACCCCGAGATCCAGAAGGTGCGCGCCCAGGAGCGGGAGCAGATCAAGGCGCTGAACAACAAATTCGCCTCCTTCATCGACAAGGTGGGTCCTCAGATGTGGATTTGGCCCCCAGCTACCAGTGTGCCCAGGGGTACTCCCTCTGCCACTGACAGTTGCTTGAAAACTTGGGCAACCTGGTTATCTTTTCTGAGCTTCCCTTTGCTTATCTATAAAATGGGCACAACAGTGGCTCTTACCTCACATGATGATGTGAGGATGAACTGGATGTTTATAAAGGGATTGGAACAGAGCTTCTCACTCACTCTCTCGATCCCCACCCCATGATTAACAGAAGCCTAATTTTTCCTTCCGGGACAAGACCCTGGGATGGAAGGGGATGCACCACAGGCAGGAGACATATGGAATGACCCTCTGAGAGTTGGCAATATCAGACAGGGAGATGGGGACACATATCCAGGACAGGAGCACCAGAGGGATACTGACGAGGGAGTATCTCAGGACATGATGCTTGGTGAAGGGAAAGGACTTAAAAGGTAGGAAGTGGAATTGGGGGTATAAGCCAGGAAGGGTTCTGGAGGAGATGAGAGAAAAGGACCAGAAAATGGAAGGGTGGGGCTATTGAGGAGGGCCTGTCAAGTTACATCTGTGGATTTTGTGTGTGTCTGTGGGGAGGGGGACATGCAGGGTTTAAAAGGGAAGATATTCCTGGTGTCTCAGAGGCAGTGACCCCAAAGGATATAGAGCAGAGAAGGAATAAGTTTCTATATCCAAGCCTGGGCAAAAGATCTAGACCATGACTCACAGGGGACATAATCCAGATAAAAGCTGACATTAGTTAGTGCCTGGTGCTGTCCCAAGGGGCCCTCATATATCACACGTGACCCAAGATTCTGTCATCATTCTGCTTCGTGGATGAGGAAACCAAGACAGAGGGAGGCTAAGAAACATGCCCAGGTTGATAGAACAGCAACAGCAGATTGTGTCCCTCACCACTGTGCTTGGCTGGGAAGGGGAAGGGAGGTGGACGGAGGTGAGAGGGCAGGAGTAGAAGAAACAGAGCTGCTATCCCAGGAGATAGGGTTCATTTTTCCTCTTCAGAGTCTGTTCTTCCCCCTCACACTCTCTTCTCTCCCTAAAGCTAGAGAAAGGGAAGAAGAGGAAGGCTAGTGAGTAGCAGAGGCTTGAAGTTTCTGAGTCCAAACGTGTGAGACCTTTTGTCAAGTACACAGGAACCTTGTAAAGTGATAACCCACTTTGAAATGAAAACCAAAGAAACCAGCCAACCAAGAGCAACTGAGGTTGCACCTAAGAGAGGACAGGTTAACCACCAAAATGACCTTCCGTCCTATTCCCCCATTACTGTTTCTCCCTTGGTTCCCATCTTCCTTCACTCTGAAAACCCCAGCATTTACAGCAAAAGAATCTACCTGCATCACATGATAACTCATGGTGGCATTCATTGATAGCATTGCTTAAACCTATCTCCTTGATTTCTTTTATACTGAGTCTTATTTCTTGTCTTGGAGACCCAGATAAGCACATCCTCATGGCTGAATCTATTCTCTGATGCATCTTGCTCTTTCCTGCCTCCCACTGTAGGATGACTGTATCTGATTTTTGGGGCCATCTCCCCACTGTTGAGAGGCAACAGCGTGGGGATTCTGGGCTATGACCACCTTTGGGTCCCAGGTGCGGTTCCTGGAGCAGCAAAACCAGGTGTTGGAGACCAAGTGGAACCTACTACAGCAGCTGGACCTGAACAATTGCAGGAAGAACCTGGAGCCCATTTATGAGGGCTACATCAGCAACCTGCGGAAACAGCTGGAGACACAGACAGGTGACAGGGTGCGGCTGGACTCAGAGCTGAGGAACATGCAGGATTTGGTGGAGGACTACAAGAAGAGGTGAGTGGAAAGGCAGAGAATCTGCCCCTGGAGGGTCTTGATTACAGATGAGATTTCGATTTGGAGTCAGCATTTTTGCCTTTTTCGATCCCTTACTATAACATTTGCTATTTCCTTTTTCATAGGGGAGCCGGGGAGATCCAGACAGGTTGAGACTTAGGAAGAGAAAAGATCTATCTAGGGTGGTGCCCTGAATTTCTAGGAAATGGTGTGCCCAACTTTTAACATTGGAAATGGAGAAGTGAGTACAGGAGAGTTGTCTCAAAACCAGATGGATGACCCAGATGGCTTTGTAGCTCCTCCTGAGTGAGGTCTTCCGTGGGAGTACCTAGAATGTGAACCATAACACCGATCCCAGAACAAATCCTAAAGCTAAGCAAATAGAAGTTTTGAAAACTTTTTTCATGTTGAGGTGTCTCTGTGCTGCTGAATCCCACCATTAAAGAGAAAGATTGAAAATCCCACCATTAAAGTGGATTGAGATAATACTAATGTATTATCATCATCTCTTTAAAGAACCGAAGTTCTAGGCAAATCTAAGGCATTGAAACCAGAAATAATTTCTCCTGGATTTGAGCCAGTGAGGAAAGCATGACACATCCCTGCTTAGCATGATCTGATATTTTGGAAGTTTGCTTCCAGGTGCCAGGATTTTTAGGGAAAGGTAACTTCTTCCACAATTCAAGGGGATGGAGTTGGTCAGAGCTGAGCGATTTCTCTTGTTCCACGTTCAGTCTGCCGGGCCGTCCCTATTCTGAACTACCCTCAAGTGGAATTCTGTTCTGAGTCCTGAGGGAAGAGGTGGCATGGTCTCTCACCTCGGAAAACATCCAGATTGGGGACAGGCTTGACAAGCACTTTCAGAGAGCCCCCAGGAAGTGAAATGAATACAGTGTGGATTGAGATCAAATGGCATTCAGAGGGAAATTGAAGCCTAAATCAATCTCAATCCACACCGTGAATACAGTGTGGAGCAAAATTCTGGAAAAAAAAAGAGGGGGTTTCCAGGCACAGCCCAAATGTCAGGTTGGAGGCCGCCAAAGGTCTTGCTGCCTCTGGAAGACCAGGTGTTCTGGAAATACCACTCAGTTGAATGGGTGAGCCTCCTGGTTCTCTGTGGACTTCAGTTTTAATATTTGTAAAATTCAGAAACTGACACTTGCCTTACCACCTAAAAGAGCTGTTGAGATGGTAATGCTGTTACTAATGTATTATCATCATCTCTTTAAAGAACCGAAGTTCTAGGCAAATCTAAGGCATTGTTTCCCTGATGTCACTGGGATCCTAGCTTGACAAGCTTTGTGACCTTGGAAAAGTCTTTGCCTTGCTTATAAAATTGAGAGATGATAATGATAGGATCTACTTGATAGGGTTGCTGTGGGGTGAAATGAAATAAGGAAATGAATTAAGAATTGTTAGCTGCAAACTAAAGGTAACATCTTGTACAATAGGTTATTGGAAGCACTGGAGATTAAAGTGGTGTCGATTTGATATAATTAATACATCTGTGCTCTAAGACAAGCAAAATTAACCTGCACTTTGTTATGGCTTAACTTTTAATTGTGCATCGTAATGTATTTTACAAATCATGGGTTATTGATAAAGTCAATAGTACTAAAAATGCATTGATTTTCTTTATAAATGTGTGTATCTGTGTATGCTCTGGTGTTTAGTCTCTAGAAGTAAGTAAATAAAGAAAAATTACGACAAATAAATGTCATTAATTTGATAGCCATCATGACCAAACTTTTTCTGTGTGTTTTATGAAACAAAAAGATAAGCTAAAAACTAGTCTGCAACTAGCATATGCTCTTATTTATTAACAGGAGGAAGAAAAATGGAGTATTTTCTGAGATAATAGGAGATAATGATAATTATAATAGAAACAACCCTATCATAATATAATTTGATACAAGAAAGTATTCATTTACCTTTTAAATAACACACCTGGAATCTGAGATAAATCATATGAATTGTTTTCTGTGTGTACTATCCAGTGTAACTAACACAATTTGGCAGTCTCAGAAAATGTTCCTGTTGCATTTCTAAAATAACCCACTTCGTTAGCCTGTACTGTCATCTGACAAGGCTTTCCCCCCTTTGGCAGCCAGCCGCTTGCCTTAGGAAGGAGTAAGAAGCTAAAAAGGATAGCTCATATGACAGGGCATGGAAAGAAACCAGTTGCTAGCATTAGTTATTTCTTTCCAGGGTTCTATTTCATTTCCCAATGCAAATATCCTGCAATACATTCTTTGACAATAATAAGAGTTGGAATAGTGAGGTCTGTAAGGGATCAATACTCCCATCTCCCCAGTCTACAATGTATCTGTGTGAAGAACATTCCGGCCCTATCCAAACATCCTGTTTCTAAGACCTTGCTTCACCTGGAACAGAAATATGTATAAAAAACAAGCAGAACATACAACTCAAAGGTCGGGATAGTGTTTGTTTGGTGTCTGAGAGGTTTTGCACCCTGGGCTATGCACTGTACTAATTAATGTCCCTGTTGGGAGAAGGGATGTCTTTCTGCTGTCACAAGGGAGGGGTAGTTGTGAAAGGGATGAGGGATGGTGGAAGCCCATCACAGGTGCGTTCCTGGGCAGAGGCATTGTAGGGTAGGTTACATGTGAACTAAGGAGCTGCACATTGATTCCTTTAAACCTACTCTGGTCAAGGTCCCTTTTGATCATTGTGCATACCCCAGGGATGCAGGAACTCCAGTGTGGAGGTCACGGCCATGCAGCTCTTGGCACAGCCGTGCTCACTGACTGCTCAGCGAGTGTTTGCAGAACTGAATTATCCCAACGACAATGCCACCGCCTCTCTCTTGCCGCACACAGGTACGAGGTGGAGATTAACAGACGAACAGCTGCCGAGAATGAATTTGTGGTGCTCAAGAAGGTAAGAGGGAAACAGGGAGGGCGGGAAGAAACCTGGAGTCTCCCTGAGTATCTGACACGGTGGTGTTGGTAGGCTGAGGAAAGGGATTCTGTGGGTCACTCAGTCCCTTGGGCAGGGGTGGCTGCGGTTCTCATTTCTCAGTTCCTCTGTCTGAGTCCCCTTGCCTGGGATGCGTGTTGCTCCCAGAGTCTGCCCGCTTAGAATCCAGACGTTCGGCACACTCCTGGCACAGCCATTGCCCTGCACATCGGTTGGTCTGCTCTCAGCCACTGGGAAGCACAGGGTGAGGGGAGTGGGGAGAGCAGGGAACCTGAGTCTCCTCACAACTGGCAGGGAGGGCAGGGGAAGGCAGCTGGTTCCTTTCTCGGCCCCCCAGGATGTGGATGCCGCCTACATGAACAAGGTGGAGCTCCAGGCCAAGGTGGACTCCCTGACGGATGAGATCAAATTCTTCAAGTGCCTCTATGAAGGGGTAAGGATTCCACGGAGCTCCTGCATGGTCTGCTTCTCCCATGAGTGGCTCCTTTCCCTTGGCCTGCATGGATGTGTGGACCAAAGGCTGGCAGCTCCGTGCAGCTGATGTTTGTGGAGCAGTGAGGTGGGCTCTGAGGAGGCCATGAAGAAGAAGGGATGATTTCTGTCCCCTAGGAAGTCACAGTCTGTGGCTGAGGCCTGGGAGAGCAGAGGAAGGTGTAGGGAAGTCTGTCCAAGCTGTCAGGGAAGATTCCTGGGGAAGGATGAGGAAGATCTCAGGGGTGCTGAGAAGGGCTTGGCGTGCAGCCTGAGGGAGCGCGATGAGCGGTCTGAGCTGTGTCAAGTGAGTGGGGCCTGGAGAAGCGAAGGTGGTTGGAGACTCTGGAAGGGCTCTGCAGGCCACCTAAGGAGATCAGACTTAATTCTACAGATGAAGGGTGGCCGTTGCTACAGAGCGTGGAACAGGGGTGGGAGCAGTCCTGAGTGCAGGATGGAGAGGGGGGTCCCACACTGGGGCTGAAAGCCAGATGCGGGCACCTTGCTCTCGGCAGGCAGCGGCATTGGCGGGCTCTGCTGAAGGTGGAGTTCAACCACCATGGAAGGGCCTCAAGAGATTTGCCAGGGAGGGTCAGGAGAGGGGCTCCCCTCGTGGAGACCCTCTAAGTGGCTCCACTTCCCTAACTGTTCTCCAGGAGATCGCTCAGATGCAGTCCCACATCAGCGACACCTCCGTCATCCTGTCCATGGACAACAACCGGGACCTGGACCTGGACAGCATCATCGATGAGGTCCGTGCCCAGTACGAGGAGATCGCCCTGAAGAGCAAGACCGAGGCCGAGGCGCTGTACCAGACCAAGGTGGGCTGCATGCCAGGTGTGCCGAGGCCCAGGGACCCCAGCTGCCTCTCTCTCCTCTTGCCTGCCTGCATGTGCGTGTGTGGTGTGTGTACCAGGCTGGGTTGAGACCTCCTTTGTCTTGGAGTTGGGCCTTGTGGAAATGTCTCCCTCTGTGGGGCCGAGAGGTCCCTCACAGTCTCGGCGTGTGCTGGGGGCATATATGGGCTCAACCCTCGCCCTGCGGTTGCCCTTGCTGACAGCAGAGGCCACACTAGCCACAACCCTGGGGAGACTCTGACACTGTTTCTGTGCATAATCCATCTATCCTGGCTTTGCTTCGTGTTTCCTGCTTTGTCAAAATGAGGAATATTCTACTTCCACCAAGGGTTTCACATTTGTGAGCCCGAAGATCCTCCTGAGCTGGGTCAGGGCTTTCTTGTGGAGAAGGAAAAGGTGGTTCCCCCACACGCTTCCCTCCCCTCTCCTCCTTCCCCTCTCTTCCTCCTCACTGTGCATTTGTTGCTCAGGCCATGAGAACAGCATGTGGTCCTCCTCCCACTCCCCATGTTCCACACACTTAAGAGGCGAATTCCCAACTGTGCTGGGCTCCTCTTCTCTTGTCCCCCAACCTCAGATCCAGGAGCTGCAGGTCACCGCAGGCCGGCATGGGGATGACCTCAAACTCACCAAGGCTGAGATCTCAGAGCTCAACCGTCTGATCCAGAGGATCCGCTCCGAGATAGGGAATGTGAAGAAGCAGGTGGGTTCCATGAGATGAGTCAGCTAGTGGGTTTATTGCGCACCCAAGGCATGAGACTAAATGCGGAATAAGGACAGGGCATAGCCCCTCCTTAGGGCATGTGTAATCCTTCAGGAGGGAACAGCCCGAGCCCACATAGAAGGGCGAAGCATTCCACCCACTGTGCAGCCTGCTCCCTAAGGATCCCGACTGGCCAGAACAGAACGCAGACCCCAGTGAGGCTTCCTGCAGGAGGTGGGATGCATGGGCGGGAAGGAGACGGGTAGGGGTCCTGGTGAGGGAGCCAGCAGGAGCAGTGGGTCCAGTGTGGACACTGCATCGCGTGTGTGCAGGGAGGAAAGACACCTACCCCAAGCAGAAGTTCCATGATGGCTGGGGTGGCAGATGGCAGGACATCACTACACAGGACAGGCAGGTTAGGGGCACCTTCGAAGTGGGGCAGTGGAGTTTAGACCCAATGCAGGAGGTTAAAAGGAGCCGTTTGAAGGTTTCACGTGATGAATCCATGCTGGAGGGAGAGCCCAGCCATGGAGTTTAGAAGAGGGGAGGAGAGAGAGCCTCCCTCTGTTGGCTTGGCCCAGGGCTCTGCTCTGTGTCTGTCCACCCCCGTGGCTGTGCTGTGTGTGGTGGCCTGGCACTGAGTGACCCCATGACCCTGGGTGCAGTGTTGGTCTCACTGATGTTTCTGATGCAAGCAAACTCGTGAATTTCCCAGAGTTTGTGGAGGCTGGCACAAAGGCTCTGAGCTTTCCAGACAGGTCAAGTGGCCCTGTCCCCATGTCCTCTTCTTCAGTGGACTCTCCCTGGCCTGTGCGTGCACGCACACCCACACGCCCCACATGTACATGCAGACACATGCACACACATCATCTCTGTGCACCAGGCTCATGGTGAGGGGAAGAAAAAAGACCTCTTAAATAAGAACTCTTGGTGTTTTCATTTAATTAAGTTCTGCATAAATGAAAGGAAAACACAAGGTGTTTGAGGCCGCCCTCAGTATCCAATTATAGTATTTTATTTAATAAAATGTTACATGTTCACGGTTGGGTGAACTTATTACTAGAAAGTGACTTTGTGATCAGAATGCCATCAGGGAGGTCAGGGAAGATGTCCTCCATGGGGAGCCAGTGGGGTTCACTCTTGATTCTTAGGCCCCATCGCAGCTCCTACTGAGGGCCCCCAGCCAAGGTGGTTTCCTGCCCTCTGGCTTTTCCACTGAAGAAGTGTATGGTGTCACCTGCAGACCCTCTTGGCATTCGGTGATCCCAGGATCCATGTGATAATTGTTCCCAAGGGTGCCCAGATTTCATGCCTTCTCACCTCAAGCCACTTTCACAAGACCCAGGAGTCTTCCCGATTCACCCTGTAGGACCTCGGTCAGTGAAAAGGAGCAGAGCACAGTTTGATAGAATTCAGGTCACAGAGTGTCTGGCCATCCCCTGAATGATTAGACCTCCACGGTCCCGAGGACGGGACATAGCCTTCTGTGGCCAGACAGCTGGGTCCTAGGCATCTCTGCAGAGGCTGTGAACCACTCATCCAGACACTGTGGGTGTTTGCATGGTTGGGGGGTCTGCCTGGCAGAGGGGGAGGCACCGGCTGGGCAATAGTCTAGAATTCTGTCTAGCCTTGGGACCGGCTGCTCTCCTTGGGGTGAAACAAATTTGACTCCAGAGGAAGGGGACACACCAGAAAAGAGAAGCCATATTTAGATCCCACCAAGACTTGGCCAAGTGATGGAAAAAAACCTCCCAAGACTAAAAGACTCAAGAAACCCCTGGCATCTTCTCATAGACATCCCCAGCTTCATACTGCAAGTTCCCTTCCCACCTAACAGTGGGTGTCTGTAAGCTAGTGAGACCTGTTGTTCACAAAAGTATCTTTTGAGAGTGTTGCCCTATACCAGGATTCTCTGTGGAATTTTGGGAGCTAGTCTCCTTGCGGCAGGTTTATTGGACAGAAATTTTATTAGTAGTAACCTTATTAGTATCCCCCCCCTTTGTTATCTTTCTTTCTCTCTTGTTTTTGGTTTTTGTTTTGTTTACAATTTGCAGGATCTCTCAAGACAATCTCAACTGTGGTGCAGAATTAAGCCAGTTACCCCAAAAGTTTTCAAGGGTGGCATGGAATCTTGTGGCCAGTGTTACAGACTGGGAGGAAGAGGACAGGAGCCACAGGCCCAGGAGGCTCCCCTTCTCGGTGCCTTTTGTCTCTCTCCCAAGGGAGGGAAGGACCATCTTCATATGACAATGCACGAGTGGAGGTGAACTGTGCCCGGAGATAGGAGAAGGACAGATTCATCTCTAGCGATGTCCCAAAGTGGAGAAACTAGGAGGACCTTAATGCATTCACTATCAGTCAGGACCAAACGAGAGGGGATGTCTGGCCAGGATCTCAGAATTGTGTTCTGACTCAAAGCGCTAAATGCATTTGCCCCTTAGTGCTCCAACCTGGAGACGTCCATCGCCGATGCTGAGCAGCGGGGCGACTGCGCCCTGAAGGATGCCCGGGCCAAGCTGGACGAGCTGGAGGCCGCCCTGCACCAAGCTAAGGAGGAGCTGGCCCGAATGCTGCGCGAGTACCAGGAGCTCATGAGCACGAAACTGGCCCTGGACATGGAGATTGCCACCTACCGCAAGCTGCTGGAGGGCGAGGAGTGCAGGTAGGGGCCAGATATCTTTTATTTGGAGCAGTTACCTCTTTGCTTTAGGAAGACCGAAGGCAAACAGTTTGGTTCTGTTCAGGTCCTACTGGGTAACACCTTATAGGGAATGGGTTTGACATGGTACAACAGGAAAGACCAAAGTTAGGCTGCAGGAAGGACTGCATTGTCAAAATCCCAAAGAGGAGGTGGGAGAGGAAATATGAACATCAGCAGCTTTGGAGAAACAGAGCCTCCCTGGCCCTTTGTGCTGCACGCTTAGGGAGGTGGGGGGAGGGGCAAGATGGCTTCCAAGAGTCAGCTAAGTGTAAGGTCACTCTGGCAAAGCCTGGGACCCAGCGAGCAGGTGGACTCATTCCTCTTAATTGTGTGAGACCACTGGCATAATAGAGGTGAGCAGGGCCTCCACAATGACCCCACCCATCAGATCACCCAGAGCCACTCTGATGGCTAGAGAAGTGAGCCTTCCCAGAGGACGTCCCACTGGGGTGTGTGTGGAGGGGGGAAGGGAGGGGGGAAGGGGGGGACCGTGGCACCTCTGTGACCCCCTGGAGAGAAGCCATCCTGCTTTACAGAGCATTTACCTGCCTTTCCTCTCTCTCTCCAGGATGTCTGGTGAACATCCAAGTTCTGTGAGCATCTGTAAGTACCTGCAGGACCAGGTTTGGGGTGGTCACCTTCCAGAAGTCTGAGCCTCCAACTCCATGACACTAGAGGGAGTTCAGGAAAGAGTCAGGGGCAGCAAGAGGGAGCTGGCTTGAATCACCGATGAGAAGCAGTGATGGAGAAAAATAATACCATGAAATACAAAAGTAAAGCCTATAGAGAGATCAAAGGATATCTAACAGTGTATCAATCCAAAGTCTTTAAAATGAGGCTTACTGGCCACGTTGTATTTCTCTTGAGGCCAGACCGAAATCAAGGCTCCAGCTTGTAGTAAGAAGGAACTGGGGAGTCAGAGGGACTGAGGGCGGGCCGTAACAGCCTTCTGCAGACTGAAAAGCTAGAGACAGTGCAGGTGCAGAGGGAGGCACTCTCCCAGGAGAGGGGGTGTCGGCCCGCAGCCCCTTCCACGGGGACAGCACCAGAGGCCTCCATGAGGGCCTTGGTTCATGTGGCCTGTCTTGTGGGGGAGGTTCACTGAAAGAGCCCACAAAGGCTCCAAGTCTGATGCTGGTGGAGGGACACAGACTAACGGGAGGTCAAATACATGGGGCCAAATCCTTGAGAAATGATCCATACTGCCAAAAACCTCCAAGGACACTGAAAGGCCCAGCAGAGGGACTCTGTCCCCACAGGGCAGGCACTGAGGGAGTGGGCCAGGATGTCCCAGAAAGACCCCCAATCCTGCATTTTCCTCTCCTTGTTTCAGCTGTCATCAGTAACACGGGTGCAGCGGCAGGAGGGGCTGGTTTCAGCGTGGGCTTTGGTGCCTCGAGCAGTTACAGCTTCAAGCCAGCGGCCATGGACGTCAAAACCAAAGGCAGCTGTGGCAGCGAGTTCAAGGATCCCCTGCCTAAGAGCTCAGGCGGCAGCTGTGCAGCCAGGAAGGCCTCGAGGTGAAGGGCTGGCGGTGACCCTTGGCTCTGTGAGCAGAAAGCCGCAGGGCCCAGCTGCTCCCCCTGCCCCTGCCCTGTCCAGGCCAGGAGGTGCTTCCTCTGTGGCCGCAATCCCCGTGCCATCCCCTAGTCCTGTGGTCCTCCACGCAGTGCATGCTGTGAGGTGAGAAATCCCATGGGGGTGTTCCCGGTGACCTCCCCCTTGGCTGTTTTTCACTGGGTCACTGCCCCCAACACAGAGATAACACAGCTATGTGGATGTCTCCCTGCGGCCAGTGTGAACCCCTCTGTCCCCATGCCTTTCTGTGGCCGTTGCAGCCCAGGCGCTCTCTTTGTCCTCTGCTTTGGGTCGTGTCCAGTTCTCTGCTTCTCCTGCAATAAACAATCAGAGCCATTGGATTCTCAGTGTCAAATATGTTGCCCGGGCTGTCAGCATCCACAGCGCCCCTCTGCCTTTTCTCCATCTGACTCTTGCCTCCCTCTGGGTCTCTGGGTGGACATGAGTCTCCATCGTCCCGTTCTGGCCCAGTAGGGACTGGTGAGGGTGGTTCCTGGTCAGCGGTTGAGTTTGTTACTGACATGCCTTTGGGCAGCTTGGGGCTTCCTGGGCACTGGGCCACCGGTCCACACAGTGCGAGGCGTGTATGTAAACTCGCAGCGAGCAAGGAGCTGGGGTATGCCGAGAGCAGGCATGGGTTTTTTTACTTCTCGAAAGTACCCACAGCTCCACACTAAGCACCTCTTTTTCCATAGTGGTCAGTCCCTCCTTTTCCTTACCTCTTGGCTCTTCTGCCAATGCACCTCAACCCTGTTCCCCCACAAAGGCCCTGCTTTCTTCTTCTAGCCCATTCTGAGAGTCTGAGGCTTGCACACGCATAGGCTTCTGAATGCGTCCATGTCCGCTGTGTATATACAGTAGTTACACACTGAGGTGATCCAGGCACTGGGAGGAGCAGAGTAAACCCACAGGCACAGACGTTGCTCTCATAGAACTTACAGTCCATGGGGAGAGGGAAAATAAGCAACTAGCAAAGATAATCCGTAACATGTGGGCAAGCGGCGACTCCCTCTCTGAAGGGAAATTACGTGAAGAAGGGGGCTCTCTGAGGCGTGCGTGTGTTTCCACAAGGGTGTCTGTGTTCCCAGAATCCGTTTCCACATTTAACTTCTTCAAGGTGCTCAACAGGAGAATCCTCAAGGGCGAGACCACCTTCCAAGGATGAGCCTCATTTGAGGGGGGCATTCAAGGTGCCCGTGACACTTTCTCCTCCTCCGGCATCCCTAGCCTTATCCTCTGATCTTTCTGCCAGCAGGCCAGGCCTTTTCACACCCAAGGACCTTTACAAATAGGATTTTTCACTCGCGGGTGCCCAGCCCTCCCCCCCTTTTTTTAAAGTAAAAATTCAATTTATTCATCTGTTTATGACACAGTACACAAGAGGCAAAGTGTTTCACATCATAGATTTCACTTCCAACTCCTTGGAATGTTCATTTCTTTGGCTAAAAGGAGAGACTAGACAGGAGAGGCAGGCAATGCTTAGGCAACTGCATTAAGGATGGGGAGCGGGTGATACGCCATCCCTGCAGGGACGGGCGCAAGGGGACTATTAGTCATAAGCTACTTTCTAGAATTGTTAGCTGGAAACAAAGGAGCACCACTCCTGGATGCTTAACCGTCGTGGGCCTCAGTCATCCCCACCACACAGGTACAGCAGCGCTTTCTGGTAGTTGCCCTTTTCGTGTCTTGCTGGATGTAGTAATACAGGGACTTGCCATACTTTCTCTTGAATTCAGACCTAATTTTCAACATGTCCACTTCACTGCGAGAGACCATGATTCTTATCAGAACTTTATCACGAGTCCCCTTGCCCTTCATGGAGTCGTACAGCCGGTCAGCAAAATACAGGGGCTTATTCTGAATGTACTGGACCAGGTTTAGGAAAGCATTTTCCAGGTCTCCTTTGACCTCCTTCTTGATGCTCTCCAACATGTCATAAGGGCTGTAGCTCTTGTACCTATCAAATACTTTCTGGAGATGACACACACTCCGCTCAGTCATGATGCTGATCCACTTGGGTACATCAGTTCCTTTCCTCTTCACTCCGGCATCGTAGAGATCCCGGGCATCTTGGTCAATCAGTTCATAATCAATGACAGAGCCATCCTCTGCTCTTCCACCCTTTGCAAGGGCAACCATCAGCTTGTGGAAGTCACCAGATGTGTCAGAAACGATGTCCTTCTCCAGATCAGTCTTGTACATTTCCTTGTAGACTCTGTTAATTTCCTGAAGCTCTTGGTTGGTCCTTGAGCAGATGATCTCAATGAGGGAGTCCTCATCAGTCCCCAGTCCCTTCATGGAGGCTTTCAGCTCAGAAGCGTCATACTGAGCAGGTGTTTTTAATAGGCCCAAAATCACTGTCTCCAGGTGGCCGGACAAGGCTGATTTCAGCCCTGATGCAAGTTCCTTTTTGGTCCTTCTCTGGTAGGCGAAGGCAATATCCTGTCTCTGTTCATTGCTGCGGTTGGTCAAAATGTTGACAATGGTGACCTCATCCACACCTTTGGTCTTGATGGCCGTTTCAATGTTCAGAGCATCACGCTCAGCATCAAAATTGGTGTATGCTTTGACTGACCCATATGCACTTGGGGGCATGGACTGATCGCCCTCCAAGCAGAGCTTGCAGAGAATTTCGTGAAAAGTAGACATTTTGAAGGAAGCTGGGCCCGGCACCGAGAGCAGCGAGCATCCTCAGTTGTAGAGCCGCCCAGGCCCCTTTTACTGCAAGCCGGCTCATCTTTCATGGCCCGCTGAAATGCCACCTGCCTTGCTCATGCTTTTTCTGGTCCCTCCAGGTGGACTCCAGTAAAGTCACTGAGCATTAAATGAGAACTGGTGGCCTGACTGTTCTCCCTTTCCCTGTCCCCTCACTTTATAGGCCAGCAAGCAAAGGCCTGGATGGTTCAGCGCCCTGCCCAAGGTCATAGCCCCAAACACCCACGACACCGGTTCCCAATATGCATTATACTTGGGGCTTTATTTTCCTGGTGTCGAGTCGTCTGTCCCCTCATCCCACTCCTCTTCAACCCCTTGTTAGAGGGTCCCCAGTCTGGCTCACGGCATGCAATATACATTTCCTGCAAGAATACCTGGCTTAGTCTAGCCCACCCTGGGTGGGAAGAAGGAGCTCGGGGCATACACATGTGTCCCAATGACTTGGCTTGTGCGTGATGAAACACATCTGTGTTAATAAATTTGAGTTTGACATACATCTGTGCATATGCAGTGTATACAATTTATTGACCAAACTGGAACACTGAATCTGGACCCAGGCTGAACGGGATTCTCAGATGACCGGCATAAGCCAGGACAGTCTCAGGCAAAGGGCCCACCTGCTAGTACTGGCTGAGTCATATGTTTGGCCTCCAATCCTGCCTCTTCCAATGGCTAGTTGTGTCCTAGTGTGGGATTCTGCCCTTGCAAAATAGGACTGATACAAGCTGGCCCAGGCACTGTTCTCGGCACAGACACTTCTGAGCGCTTCAAAGCTAGCAACTCAATGTATTCTTCCAGCAATCTGATGGGTATTATTGTTATAAGGTGCAATTATAATAATGCACATCTCACTAATGAGAATATTGAGGCTCTGAGGGGTAAAAGAAACCAACTGATGTTGTGTAGTAAATGGCAGAGTTGGGAGCTGAATCCCAGTCCAATGGCAGAGCCTGTACCTCCAGATAGGACACCTCATAACTGACAAAGTTCTCATCGTAGAAGAGTGTTGAGAATATGGAAGGGGATAATGGGAGTACTACAGTGCCTGAAAAACAGTTTGGAGCCAAGAGATGTTAGTCGTTATTATAATAATTATTATTAACCTGTGTGCAGGGGCCTTCTTTGCCAGCCGTGTGCTGGTTCAAGACCCATCAATCCACAGCAGGACTGTGTCCAGGGACCTGGCTGACAGGGGCTGAGTGCAGGATGGAGGGCACTGGATCTTCTTATGGAGACACATTCCCCTGTAGTCACTGCCTGCTAATTTCTTTCTTTCTTTTTTTTTTTTTTTTAAAGATTTTATTTATTTTGACAGACAGAAATCACAGGGAGGCAGAGAGGCAGAGAGAGAGGAAAGGAAGCAGGCTCTCCGTGAGCAGAGAGCCCGATGCGGGGCTCGATTCCCGGACCCCGGGATCATGACCTGAGCCAGGCAGAGAGGCTTTAACCCCAGACTGCTAATTTCTAAATGGGAGAAACAACTCTCTGGCGCCTGTAGTTTGTGCACACACACTGCCCTCTGCCAGCAGCCCCAGGTACTGCACCTCCTGTCCCCAAGGTGGTGAGGAAAGACTTCCCTGGGGTGGGTGCACATTTGGCCGGGGTTGGGGATAATCTTGGACAGGTTCTGTGCCCACCACAGGGCTGCCAGCTGGAGGAAATGCCCTTTCACTCTCTAGCATGCCCAGGGTGGCCTCAGCTTCCGTGTTGCCCAGGCAACCAGGCTGCTGATCTCCAACCCTCTCCCTGGCTCTAGGTCATGACGTACAGCCCTCATTCTTGCTTCATGCTGCCCAGCTGGGCCGCTGGGCCCCAGTCTCCTGTGTCTACTGGCTCCCACTTCCAGACTGCTTGGGTCCTGGTTTGTGTGTCCCTGTCCCCCACTCTCTGATCTGCAGGGCAGATCCAACCAGCCTCATGAACACACAGCTGCATGTCACACCTAGTAGCCTGGCCATCAAGTCTCACATGCCTCAGTGGGGACCCGTGACACTGGAGAGATGGGGACATGGTCTCTAGATGTCCTGCTCTAGAAGGGAAAGTTGACAGAATCTTACAAGGGGGCTCCACTTGGGTCTCCGCTGTGAATAAAGCTCTGAGCCCAATCTCAGTGCCAGCGCTAGACATCACCTAAGCCCCACCTGCCTGAGCCTCTCTGTCCCTGGCAGGCTGCATCCTGGAGGGTGGTGCTTAGGGTCCCTTCACACAGTAGCCAGCAGGTAACTCACTCCTTCCACCCAGGCTGGGGCTGGATGGACTTGCCTTTCCTGGAATGGTGGAAGGTTCAGTTCAAGCTTCTGCCTATAGCCTCTTCCTCACACTGTCTATGCCTTAGCTCCCTGCCCACAGGACCCACCCATCCCTCCCCACTGACCCAATCTTTTCCAGTTTCCTTTTCCTAAAACACTGACTTCTTATTCCTTGTATTTCTTTCTGGACATCCTACCTTTACAATTTTCCTCCCACCTCCTACCTTGCCTGTGGTCACCCAAGCCCCTTAGTGCTTTGGTCCTGCCTGAATTCTTCTCCTCTTCTCCTGCCCCTTTCCCAACTCCCTTCCCCAGGACCCCGTAGGCTCAGCTATGATGTGGACACAGGGAAGGGGGATGGCCATTCCCCTCACACCTGAGGCAGGTGCCCCCCCAGGCTCAAACCACCACTCCTGATGGGGGTAGGGAATGGTCCTCCCCCCACTGTTTGGACAGGGCTGTGCTGTGCTCCGATGGGAGATAGAGAGCATGTCATTAGTGATGACTGGCTTAATTATAGCCCACCACACAGCCCAGCTTGTTTGCTTTGGAAACGGGCAAAGGAAGAGGCGAATCAAGCACCAACTTCATAGTCACGATCAAAAGATTAAGGCATTTCATTTCCCCCAGCCTCTCCATTGTCTTTGAAAAAAAGGGTGGGGGGAGAGAGGGAGAGAGAATCAGGCAATAAGCAGGGAGGGGGCAGGAAATACTTTCCAAAATTCTTCCGGAAGGGGCTTGGGTGGAGGGGTCTGAGGTAAGGAGATGGACGAAGAAATACAGGAATGGGGGCCTGGTGGTATTTTGAAACAAGCGAATGGAAGAAAATATGTCCTTTCCAGAGCAAGACGGTGCTTGTCTGCGCATACCTCTGTGCATTTGGGCTGAGAGGAAAATTCCCTAGGATGACTAGGTAGGTGGTGGGGTGGAGCTGTGGCGAGTTCAGGGAGCTTTTCTTTTTTAAAAAGAGGGGGAGACAAGAGCTATAAAGTACCTGATTTACACTAAAGGGTTGGGGGTCTCTCCAGCCACCAAAGCCTTAGGGGCCAGAACGCAGGGAGAAAGAAAGCGACAGGAATGGAGAAGTTCAGTGAGACATGGCCCGGGATGTGCTAAAAGCAATCTGGGGGAATTCATGCTAACATGTGTGGGGGTGGGGTGGGGAGGGAGTCCAGCCCAGATGGAGAGAAACCAGAGCATTGCTTGGGTTTTAAAGTTTTACAGACTGGGAGAGATGTCACTTCAGTGATCCTTACGGACTACGGGAGAATTTGCAACTCTGTACTGTGCCATACAGGGGGTGTTAGCGTGATCCACTGTCCAGGTGGTCCAGAGCTATCCAGGTTTTCCTGAGGGAAAACGTCTCAGTCCCAGGCAAACAGGATAGTTGGTCTCCCTACAAAATGGTCTTTGGTTACTCCCAATCGTCCCTCATGTTCTGGACCCCTTCTCACTAACACAGAACTTTCTGCCTTACTCCCTCCATATCACCTGCCCCTCTGCGTCTAGTCCTGCGTCTAGAGCCCCAGACTGCCACAGTGGGCTGTGCCCCAACTCATAGGTGCATGTCCCATCTGCTGTCAGACTTGATGTTCCAGGAGGCAGAGCATTTCACGTCAGGGAGGGGAAGGGTGCCGGGAGGGGGTGTCGTGAGCATGGGAGAAAAGCAGATGAACTCTATTGTTTGAGCTAGCTAAATGTGAATGAGGATGGGAAAACAGCCTCTTTTCAAACTGGTTCAGACAGGTTGAAAGTATTAGGTTTCTGCTCTGAGCTTACTTTCAAAGGGAAATCAAAGAATTTGGTTTCAGGTCCTTCCTGCTTCTAAGGTGCTGTGGTTTGTCTCCAGGTCTTGTCACCCCAAAGTTACCTCTAGGATCCTTCAGGTGCCCTCTTCTATCGATGACCTTTATCTACAGAATACTGCACTCCTGGACTGTGTTGAGAGGTAGACAAAAGGCCAGTGGACTAGAGAAAAATGGCCTTTGGTATCCATTCTTAAACCAAGCAGACACGACTTTGGTTATGTCCATTTGGGATTATTCAAGGCCCTTCTCTTGATTTACCACCAGTGTGGTGTGCCCTGCAGAGTGAGCCTCTTACCTCCAGGAGCATCCTTAGCCAAGACGGCAGGAGATCATGGTACTCACAGGCTCAGCTTCCTTGGGGTTCCCTGGGTATCTGTCTCTGTCATGATCTCATGCAACACAGAGCCTGTTCATTAACCTAACGTGTGAAGTGTCTTCTCTTTACCCTCGCATGATTCCATACTCTCTGCAAGGAGGGGGTGTCTCGGCCTCCTCCACCATCTTTCTCTCCTGCCCATGTGCAGCCTGGCCTGCCTTCTGGTTCCTGACCCTACCTCAGAAAGTCCCCTGTATTTTATTCTGATTTTTTAAGAAATCAGAATTCCATTAACTGCTTGTCTGAGTCACTCATGATCCAATGCAAGCACGTGGAGTGAAAATGACAACTAGAGAAACAACAAAACAACTTTCACAAGCTTGTATTTTGTGTCCACTCCAATTTCAATTTCTTAGGGGAGAAGGAGAGTGTCTTAGATGTTTCTCTCTCACTGTCCAGCATAGAGCAGTCCACACAGTAGGCACTTAATTTTATAGCTATTGAATGACTGATCTCTTCCAAACTTGGAACACCCATTAGCCCAATGAACCCAAAGACTGGGGTCTGGAGTGTGGTGACGGATTAGAAGGTAACCAACGCGACGAAGGTTGGGACTGCTGGAGATCCTACTGGGTAGGCAGAGACAATCCCCTGCAGTTACATCCCCTAGCATTATCTAGGAGGGACACCTTGTGTGGCCACCATGATGACCCTTGTCAGGAAATCCCCCTCTGCCTCTTCCTCTTCCTTCTGTGTCACAGTTACCACCAAGTCACTATCATCACCATCACTGCCCCCTTTACTTCCTGGCCCCACACACAGAAAGCCCTGTGTCTTCCCTCTAGCTGTCATCCTATCACGTAACGTGCTGGTTAGGAACATGACCTTGCGATCGGACACCCTCAGATTCCAGTCCCAGCTCTGATGAACTGGCTGAGTGACCTTGGGCAAGTTCTTTAACATCTCTAGGCCTCCAATTCTTCACCTGTCAAGGGAAGTTAGTAACATCAGGGTTGAAATAGACAACTTAGTAGTCCTCAGCACGATGCCTAGCTCATGCAGTGTGAACAATGGATGTGGACTCTTTTTGTTATGACTGTGATGATCACTATGGTGGGTACTATTGCTGCCACCATTGCTGCTACTACAAGTAGTATGTCAGTCCCCACTCCCAGGGGGAAGCTACCGGGAAGCAGTCCCTGCTATGAGTGCTGGTGGGGGTACAAGCCCAGCCTTCCGGACGTTTTTAAAACCCCAATCAAAATCAGCCTGTTTTCCCCAGCATACCTCCAAATCCGTGCTTCACAAAGCTCTTCTGTCAGTCTGGAGCATGGGCCCCAGATTCAGTTCTTTATGTAGATCCCTCTCTTTGGTCTGGAGCCTCCTTGGGGACTGGGGCCATATGTTGGTCTGGGGAATTACACCGTTTGTTGACATGCACACACCAGCACTTTCAGTTTGGCTTAGAAAGCCCCAAGAAACCATTTAAATTATGCATTCCTATGCCTTAGGGCTAGGCCCTGCCGGGAAGATGGGGAGACCGGGTTCCTAGAGAAGGAACTCCCACTGCCACTTTCTGGGATGTGAGGAGAACACCATGTGAAGGGAAGACCCTCTGAGAAGCAGTCCAGGCTCCAGCCTGCTGGCCAGCACCATCTCCACCCTCCTCCCCAGCAGTGGGAACACTGGTCTACCACTATCTGGCTGATCCAAATGGGTTAAAGCTGCTCAGTTTACTTATAGGAAGTGGTCAGAGTCCTGCATTATGGTAGCTACCAGATGCCTGTTTTTGGAGTAATTTTGTAACATTTCACCTGCCAGGGCTACCTGAGCTAACAAGGGACTGCTTTCTCATGTCCCCAACTTGAGTAACTTCTTGAAGTGATCTGGAAACTGGCAGAACAGACCACACTGAACCCATGAATGAAGCTCAGGGACCCCTCTCTCTTGGTCCCTGGGCATGGAATGTTTCCCAAGGGAGCATAAGAGTTGGGAAGATGTTCTCCCCAAGGAGGGAAGAACTAATGCCTGGGCTCCCAGGATGGGGCAGATCTTGTTCAGGAGCAAAAACGTGGCTGAAGGAACTGCCAGCTGCCTGAAAACTTTCTCACTGTTGAAAAGGCAACTTCAAGGTCACCACCACCCAGGTCTCACCCACGGAAATCCCCAGACAATACCCGAGCTGAGGACCATGCAGACTCTGTGGGGTCATTTCCACGATCTTCCTGGGGCCTGTTCTACCGCTGGGCAGCTGGGGTTCTTAGAGACCCAAAGAGTGACTCTGGAAATTCTGTCTTGGATCTAGATCTTTGAAGACACCCCTCACGTTTCCGAGTCTCTTTTTCTCTGGCATGAACACTTTGACTCCTCAACAAGACCAGATACTAGGAGACGGATTATCTTGGAAGGAAACCTTGGGTTTTTGGAGGAGCCCTTTCTCGATAAAGCCAGACATTTCCCCTGCTCCTTGCTGATAGATAAGCAAGAAGGAGGTAGCCCTGGAAAAAGAAAGCTAGGAGATCTCAGAAGGGGATAAGTCCCCAGGTCCCTAATTAAGAGCACAGATAAATGCCTGATTAGACCACCCCAGTCTGCAAGTGCAGCATATTCTGCCGGCTATCGGAAACGCTTTGTTGCCATAAAGAGGTTGGAGATCTCTGTTCTACAAATTACCCATGGCTCCTGGCCCTTGGCACAAGGAAAGAAGATAATGGAGAGACGCCCTTTTCCGGTGTCCTGGGCTTGACAGGATAAAAGGAGGCCACACTCTGCATGCGTCATCAGAGCGTTCATTCTTTATCCCTTAGTGACTGCTTTCCTCCAACTCTGTCAACTCCATCTTTCCCACCATGAGTCGGCAACTGAACATCAAATCTGGTGGTGACAAGGGTGGCTTCAGTGGGCGCTCAGCAGTGGTGTTGAGGAAGGCTGTGGGCAGTGCGGCTTCTTACCGCGCAGCTGGCAAAGGACCTGGGGCTGGCTTTGGCAGTCGGAGCCTCTACAGCCTTGGAGGGAATCGGTGTATTTCCCTCAACATGGCAGGTGGTGGTGTTCGCATTGGAGGTTATAGCTTTGGGCCTGGCTCTGGGTATGGAGGAGGCCGGGCCACTGGCTTTGCTGGAAGCATGTTTGGCAGTGTGGCCTCAGGGCCTGTGTGCCCATCCATGTGCCCACCTGGGGGTATCTACCGGGTCACCATCAACAAGAGCCTCCTGGCTCCCCTCAACGTGGAGCTGGACCCTGAGATCCAGAGAGTGCGCACCCAGGAGCGGGAGCAGATCAAGGCTCTGAATGACAAGTTTGCCTCCTTCATCGATAAGGTGGGTCTCACGGGAGGAGGATGAGAGAGTTCAGTGAGATGTGAGCAATTCCCTGCTGCCTGGGAGTGGACAGGGCACTGTGGATGGAAAGGTGGCAGCTGGGGCTCCTCCATCATAACATCCTGTAAGCTAGGTAGCACAAAGGAATAAATGAATGTGTTGCTTCTGCAGGGTATTTTGCAGAGAAGGGTGGAAAATTGAGTAAAGTATAGCCCCACCTTGAGAAAGAAGTACTGGGTTTCTGGAGGACAGTTGGATGAATCTCCAGCTCTTTAAAGAAGATGAAGAACTGGTAGTGTTGACTCTAGGAACAACACCACCTGAGCAACACCAATGGGAGGGGAGGGCTCACAGTACAGAAGAAACACTTGGCTGAGTCATCAGGAGGAGCATCTCCTGCGTGCTGAGTCAGACAATGAAAGAAAATTATGGTATTTCCTTCCTCCATGAGTTTTCAGGGATTGGTTTTGTCTAGAAAGCTATGGGATGGGCACTCGTACAAGGTCTAGTTTGCATGGAATTCCAAGAGTCTAGAGTCAACACCTGAGGCTAATGACTTTAAAAAATCTATGTAACCTGAGAGTCAATAGTCTATGTCCATGGACATGGTCACCTCCATTGTGGTCCCAGGTGCGGTTCCTAGAGCAGCAGAACCAGGTGCTGGAGACCAAGTGGGAGCTGCTGCAGCAGCTGGACCTGAGCAACTGCAGAAAGAACCTGGAGCCCATCCTTGAGGGCTATATCAGCAACCTGCGGAAGCAGCTGGAGACTCTGTCTGGGGACAGGGTTCGGCTGGACTCGGAGCTGAGGAATGTGCGAGACGTGGTGGAGGACTACAAGAAGAGGTGAGCAGGCCCCACCAAGATCGTGGGTCATGTTCCCAGAGATTCCTGGGAAAGCCCGATCTCTGTGCCTACATTTTAGGAGAGGAGAGAGCAAGAGCTAGCGCCAGGGGCTCACACCCCTCCCTTGGTTGTGGGGGAAGAGTCTGCCCTGTTTGATGAGAACTTCCTACCTGGTTAATCAGAAGGAGTTTCTTGCTCTTTGATCCAGTGATTGGTTCAGTGGCCAGTTTGGGGAACCTAATAGGCATTTGGATATTTTCCTAGGATCCAGTGAGTGGAATATATATGAGGTAACTCAGGGGCAGAGTCCTGCCACCCGCAGCCTATGTGGCACTCACCTCTAGGAGATCGTGTAGGGATCTGCTAACTTCTCTCTTTGCCCCCAGGTATGAGGTGGAGATTAATCGGCGCACAGCAGCTGAGAACGATTTTGTGGTGCTCAAGAAGGTAAGGGAACAAAGAGCTTATGCTCTCTTTTGCATCCCCCTCCTAACTAACTATGCTCAGGACTCCAGCTCAGGCCTTCTGGAGAGGGGCAGATGCCTGAGTTGGAATGGAGTCATGGTTCTGGCCTCTAGCTAGAGGCAGGATACACACCCAAGCAAAGGACAGAAACAGACAGGAGAGAATTCTCTTCTGGGAAAAGGGAAACTCTGGTCCAGCTTGGCCTTCCTGTGTGACTTGGGGAAACTCATTCTACCTCCCTGGGCTTTGTTTCCTCCAGTGGAACAGAACAACTTTTCCCTTTCTCTATTTTCAAAGAGCCATTGAGTATGAGAAAAAGCAATATTGAATAATTTTATTCATCCATATGCTTCCCTTTGCAGGCAAACAATAGGAAATCAGATGGCTCTGGGAGCAGGGACAGGGAAAGCTCACAAGATGAGGGTTGTATTGACTGAATGTTTGGGGTGTCTCTTGTCAGGATGCCGATGCAGCCTACACAGTGAAGGTGGAGCTCCAGGCCAAAGTAGATTCTCTGGACAAAGACATCAAGTTCCTCAAGTGTTTGTATGACGCGGTGAGGATGCTCCTAAATTTCCCCCATTTTCAGCTGAGGGCTTCACTTGGCTCTTCTGGGGAGATGCCAGTAAGAGGGATTTAGGATAACAGAATGAAGGACGTTTTGATAGGAAGGTGCAAAACTCTGCATGGGAGACCATGGAATTGTAGGATCTTGGTCCCCAAAGATACATGCAAGAGACAATCCCACCTGGGCTGACAGTGATCTTTCACTCAGGCAGAAAACAATGACCCATTGAGGTCCTATACAAGCACAGGCTCTTGACTCTGTGAATTATAGGAAATGTCTCTCACTGCCTACTGCTCATGAAGGATGCATTCTGGTGCTGTGAGCCTTCTCCTTTGGCTCCAACATTCAGATCTGGAGCAGGAACTTCTTCCCACCACTTGAGCCCAGAAGATGAATAGGCAACCAAGGGAGGCTAGGGGACCCTGACTCTGTCCTCATCTCTCAATTCAGGAGATGGCCCAGATTCAGACTCATGCCAGTGAAACCTCAGTCATCCTGTCCATGGACAACAACCGGGACCTGGACCTGGATAGCATCATTGCCAAGGTCCGAGCTCAGTATGAGGAGATCGCCCTGAAGAGCAAGGCTGAGGCCGAGGCACTGTACCAGAGCAAGGTGGGCACCAGGGGGATCTCTGTCCTCCACCAGCTTCTCCTTTCCTGGGAAGGGATACCTCCACCAGGGAATGTAAGAGCAACCTTTGTAGATGTGTTGAATGAAAGAATGGTTATAACCAATGCTTTAATGATATTCTATTCAAAAAGAATTCTCAGTAGAGACTATTATCAAAGATGAATTGATGGGCACATTCAATAGAAAAGGACAGGCAATCATCTGATGGAGAAAAGAAGATAGGTGTTTCTGCTGTAGAACAAATATGTTTCCAGGGATTAGGGTTTGTCATCATGGGGCAGAAGGAAAGAGAGTAACAAATATGATGGAGAGCTGCTATGGGAAATCCAGGGTGGGGTAAGGAGTGAAAAGGAAGCCATGAGCTCTTTTCTGGACAATATGGAAAGATTTCCAAGAGGAAGAAGTGGAAGTCTATCTGACTTCTGGGTACTGGGAGTAATGCTTGGAGAAGACCCTTTACTGTTTGCTCTCCAGGGCTTTCTACCTGCCCTGTTCTGGCACTCCTTTTCACATTTGTTAAATCCCACCCACAGCAAAGATCATAGGTTCCTCATCCCCTGTCCATGGATATGCCATCCCCTCTTCTCTGGAGGACTGGTCAAGGAAGAGGGGAAGGTATGAGCTACAAACCCTGAGCTAACAATCCAACCACCCCAAGTGTACACACTGCCCTCAGCTTCTGGCCCTCCACTTGCCACTGAGAAAGGGTTTCAGGAGAATTCATGTTCTGTGAGGGCAGGGACCTCACCTATCCTGCTCATTGCTGCATCCTTAGCACGTCGAGTAGTACAATCTGGCCTTTAGCAGAGGCCTCTATATAGAGATGCTTAATGAGTAGAGAGTTCGTCTTACATTTCAAAAGTGCTTAATAAATGTGACCTGCACTTTTCTTTCAGCCAGCTCGGAAAAGACTGCAGGCAGGGCAAAGAGAAAGGATGTGTCCAGTGCACAGTTTCCGCTTAGAGAAGTGGGTGGACTTCCTGGTGGGAACCACCACCACACAGCCAGAGGGATGCCCAGGCTCCGGCTCCATCACGCCCTGTCCTGGACACACCTCCCCTTTTTGGCCTCAGCCATGGAATTGTTTGCTTAGGACCCTTCCACTACTTCGATTCGGGGGTGGAGGTGCAGTCCTGTCTCATAACCAACTTTCTATCTCTCGGAAACCAGATCCAAGAGCTGCAGCTGGCAGTAGGCCGGCATGGTGATGACCTCAAACACACCAAGAACGAGATGTCGGAGCTGAACCGGCTCATCCAGAGGATCCGGTGTGAGATTGCGAGTGTAAAGAAGCAGGTGGGCAGCAACCTCGCCAAGAATGTCAGGTTCTTTGTGAAGTTCAATTTCATCCTCTGCGGTGGAGAAACTGGAGCCCAGTTTAGTAGAAAGCATATCTCCCAATTTGGATTTGGGAGCCCCTCAGCCATCTAATGTCTCTCTTTCCTACCTGCCTCTGTACCTTTGGTCAGAGCTGGCACTCTGCTAAGAGCTGGGAAGTGCCTTGAGCTTACTTCGTCTGCTTCCCAGTTTGCAGATAAAGAAGATGGGCAGATGAGGAGAGGGGAAGTGACTTGCCCAGCTGTTATCAGCAGTCAGGACAGAAGTCAGGTTTCCTCCTTCTTTCCTCCTTTTACTCAGACCTTTTCTGCGAGCAACAAACCTGCCCTACATTCCCTTCAGACGTATCCCCTGATGGCAGGTCCCACGCCTTCTCTTCCCACTATACACATAATACATATGGAGGAGTGCAGAGGGAATGTATCCCAGACTCTTCTGTGGCCATTCTAAGTTCCTGCCCTTAAGGTGGGGCATCATCCTGGTGACCAAGGGGGGACAGCAGCAGATGAAGCCCTCCTGGGTGTCCCTTCCCTGTATCATGATACCATGTCCACTTCATCTAGGGAATCCTGTCTTCCCTGAAGGCAGCAAAGCTTAAACACCATGGCAGCGGGGAGATAATATTAAAAAGGTGGGGAATTCTTTCTTTGTCCTCCTCAAAGAACCAGGTCAACTCTACTAGTGATAGGACACCAAGGTGAAAGATCGGAGCCCATTTTCCTCCCTGTGTCCCCACAACCTCCACGCCAGGCAATGTTCGGAGCATGGCAACAGCCTTCCTCTCCATCAGTACAAAGCATCCTAGTGCTGCTAGATGTTTGTCAGAACCCAGTTTCTGAGGTTGAGGTATGATTTCATGCCTTTAATCTCCAGCTCTAAGGGAAGCCTCCCTCACCCAATTCAAGCTGACAAGGGGAGTGTTTAGCCAGATCCTCCTGCAAAACCCTGGAGTGTTCCAGAAACGCTCACTCTTGGTGCTAACAGGTCAAAGGTCCCCACTGGGAGCTGTCCTGCAGACAGGAATCCGACTATAGTGGTGCCTTGTCATGCTGTCTGATCCCTAGAGGCAACTTGGCTGGGGTCTCAGCATGATTCTCCTGGACCTGGTATCCTTTCAGCCTAGAGCCATTGGTGGCCTCCAAGAGCAGGAACTAGTCAACTTCGCAAACATCACAAGTTTCTTCCTATATTCGTGAAATGCAATTACTTCAATAGCTTCTCACAGAAAATCCATCTGCAATAGAAAACAGAGGAGGCTGGGCTATAGTCCTGTCCCTGGAGCCTTACTCACTCTCACCTTGGGTCTCAACTGGGAAGTGAGGGGGTTTTGCTACTGAGCCCAGAAGATCTGAGAACTATATTGCATTCTGATGAGCTCTCTGTTCTTTGGTTTTCAGTGTGCCAACCTGGAGACGGCCATCGCCGATGCTGAGCAGCGGGGCGACTGTGCCCTGAAGGACGCCCGGGCCAAGCTGGATGAGCTGGAGGCCGCCCTGCATCAGGCCAAGGAGGAGCTGGCCCGGATGCTGCGCGAGTACCAGGAGCTCATGAGCCTGAAGCTGGCCCTGGACATGGAGATCGCCACCTACCGCAAGCTGCTGGAGGGCGAGGAGTGCAGGTTGGAGGGGGATGTGGAGGGGAACTCTGGAGAGAAGGGGCTGTGGGTGGCTCCCTGCTGGGCGGGGGACATTTGGGAAGTGGAAGATAAAAGATATAAGGACAGAGTGCTGGTTTGACTGGGGAGCTCAGCTCCTGCTCCCTGCGAGGGAAACTCAAACATGAAGCAGGCAGCACAGGTGATGCTGTCAAAGGGCAAGTGGGATCAGACAGAACAGATTTCCTCACTCCTTTGGCACATACAAGCTGTGGTTCTGGCAGATCCTTTAGTGTCTCTGTGTCTTTATTTCTTCACCTATAAAATGGGATTATAATCTCCATCTCACAGAGTGTTTTAAGGATGAATAAAAATAACATACATGGTAAAGCAGGTGCCCATCAAGGTTGTAGCTGAGTGTAGACACTTCACTGAGGTTTTATCCTTCTCTAACTTTCTGTCTTACAGGATGTCTGGTGAGAATCCATCCTCTGTGAGCATCTGTAAGTATACCTGAGAGGTCTGGTGGGGATTCTGGCTGGGTAGGCAGGCGGGGACCCCAGGATAGGGCGATGCCCCCTCCACTCATAGTCTCCCCCAATTGGGAAGTTTCCGTTACTGTCTTTTGAAACTTCTCTGGCTTCAAAGGAAACCTATTTCCCTTAGACCCATGGAAAGAGTGGCTGAAGTCATTCCCACTGCATTTCCTCTCTGTCTCTCCCCGGGGCATTATTAATGAGAGAGAAGGTTGCAAATGTACACTTGGGGTGTCAAATGGTCCAGGAAACTCCAGGAGGGCAGAGATCGCGTCTGTGTCATGTGGTCCTCACCTCACCCAGAGCCTGGCACTCTGCAGGGTGCTCGTTCATATTGATGGTGTTTCCTGGCTGCTGAGGGTTGCTGGGGACAAGGGAGGATGGCTCCTTTTCTGACTGATCCTTGCTGCCCTTCTTCTTTGCTCTTGGCCCTTCCTCCTCAGCCGTCATCAGCAGCGGTGGGAGCGGCTACTACCATCCCCGCTCTTCCTCTAGTGCTGACGCTGGGGCCAGCAGCGTGGTGGGCAGCTACAGCAGCTCTCGGGCTGGGCAGTCCAGGGCCAAAGGGGCCCATGGAGGAGACCTCAAGGACTCCCAAGATCTCAAGGGCAAGAGCACCTCTGCCAGTACCCCAGCCAGGAAAGCCGCCCGATAAGACCGAGGGCCCACTCCCCTCCGGATCTGGGAGAAGAGATGCCCTTGCCACCGCCACCACGCCCAGAGATGTCTGCTGTTCCCCATCCTCCACCCCCTGAGTCCTGGACTGTCCATAGTGTACTTGACCACCTGTGCCTTGGCCCCCCTCGCTGTCCAGCTCTGACTGGCACCATCGCCTCTCTATCCTCTCAGGTCCCATGTGGACACTGACTTCTTGTTTTCCTTACTGCCTTCAGCTGGCAGAAGGCTTTGGGACCCAGGCTATAATTGCCTTCTTGGCTCTGGGAAGTTATGGTCCTCCCCAGAGGGAGAGAAGAAGAGGGAGGCAGAGAGGGAGGGGAAGAAGAATAGTCTTGTTTGGGGCTTAGGCTGGATCAGCAGGTGTCTGGGAAGTTCCCCCTAACAACCCGAGCTTCGGGGGTGAGGATGAAGGTGTGTGGGCACACCGGGAGGGGCACGGTCAGCCAGGCTTTGCCTGTCCCCTCCAAAAGCTCTTTGCTGAATGACCCCTTTATTCAAGAGAAAAGATGTATATGCTCAGACCACCAGCTGTACCCAGCTTCACAAAGCCAAGTGACAGAGAACTGGGGGTTTCCTGCCACCTTGTGTCACCCACCCACTCTACTACTGGTAAGAGCTACTACCCTATGATAAGCAGCTGCTATGTGCCAGGCTCCTTGCATGCATTGCCCCTCGTGCTTACCCAGCCTGCAAGGTGGGTGCAATTGGCAACCTCAGGACAGAGGAGAAGTCCCAGCCTCCAAGAAAGAGGCTGCAGAACCCGTCCCTGTCACCCACTAAGTTCCCCAGGCTGGGAGTGGAGCCCAGGTCTAACTGACTCCACAGTCTATATTCTTTCCATGGCATATCACTGCCTCTGTAACAGAGGGAATTGTTTCAAACGCTAGGTTGTTTTTTTTTTTTTTTTATGAGGGTAGCATGATTATGTTGCCTTTTTGTCAAGGACTGTGGTATGTGATGTATCTTTAGTCCTCTTGCTAGGGCCATATCCTGCAGTGCTTGTGATCCTCAATTCCTGTTGCTATGAGTTGTGTTCAGTGAGGGGAGCTTGATCCATCTCTGGTGGCACTGTCCAGCCTGGAAGTCATGACTCTTGGTGTAAATATTCCCAAGAATGGCAACACCCAGTCTCTCCATCACTTGAGTTAAGGACTCAGGATTTCTGCTGTACATTCAATAAACTGCCCTTGGTGATATCAGTGTGTCAGTCTTGTCAGTGTGTCGATCTCACCAAATTGCCCACCCCCTAATGATAATGGGCTCCGGCCCACACACGTGTACAAGCCTTTAGGGAGTCTGGAGGCAGATCAGAGCAGGCTGCTCTGGACGTGATCTCAAGGCTGATGGGAGAGATGGACATATGCATAAAACCATGTCCTGGTACAAATCAGGAAAGGGAAGCCCTACGTGGCATCGCTGATTGGGGACCAGGATGTAGAAGCTAAACAAGGAAGGCCTCCTGGAGGAGGAGGAAAGTGTAATCAAATAACTAGAAAGATGGGCACATAGATTCCTGGAGAGAGAACTTAAATCACACTGTCACAATAGGTTTGGGGACAGGTTTTATGTGCTTATTTTGGTGAGGGCTGGGAGATCTTAGATTTTCTGAAGTGGGTAGCGGGGCTGGGTGGGATTTCTAGTCCCTCAGCTTTGGTGTGCAGAATTCAGCCCTTGGACGTGCTTTCTGGTCCATCTAGTAACATGGGTGTCCTGAGCTGTTTGCTCCTCCATCCCTCAGGGTAATAGTGGCTGGTCTTCCAAAGACAGGGGCGAGAGGCCCCAAGCTGCCACCTCCATTAGCCTCACTGTGTCTTTCATGTATTATGGAGGTCCTCCTCTGTGTGCCAAGATGCAGTAAAGCTTGGGAAGCACAAGAGCCCAAGAGTCTGGTGGGCTTATTGCCCAAATGCCTCCCTCTGATGTCACTGCTGTGGTGACTATGGGGAATAATGCCCTGGGACTTAAAGAGGGTTCTGTTCTGGCTCAGACACTAACCAGTCACCTGTTACACTCAGACCAACTGAGATGAGCTTTGGACATTTTCCCCCTGAAAAAGGTAGAGAATGATGTCTACCTGTTCAGAGGTTTGCAAACTCTCCAAAGCCCATGGACTCCCTGGGTCACGAACCCCGGGGCCAGAAAACCCTAAGGTCCTTTCCAGCACTGATACTCTGCCTTTCCCCAAAGACCAAATTCCCAGTGACCCAGTAAGAGGGGCTATGGGGGAAGGGATGGGCAGATCGGATCTACAACCTGAGACAGCCTTTAGAGGAACCCATGAGCCATCCATGGAGTTGCCTCCTCCAGGACCAGAGTGCCGGTGTGCCGTTGGGTTACGAGGCCTGAGTGCTGTGCCTGGTGCTGGGTGCACAGTGAAGGACCCAGAGGCTAGGCAGATGTGATTTTGGGGAACTGAGGGAACATGTCCTATGCTGGGGTATTGAGGAGGGCAGAGGGGCAACCCCTCTGGTTGCAGTTTATCTGCCTGAGAAATGGAGAAATTCTTTGTAATCTGGGGTCTAATTGAAATCCTGAGAAGTGGACAAGGATGACTTTGCTCTTGCTTTATGACTCAGTTGGACTCCTTTGAAGCCCAAGAGAGGAAGTCATAGAGATCGGACCATGGTCGCCAACTTAAATTCTGTGGGTCTGACTTCAGTACACAGGGCAAAGAGACCGGAAGGAAGATATGTGCATGGAAGTTTTGGTTGGAGTGCAGTCTAGGGGAATGGAGAGTGAAGGAGTGTCCACACTGTCTGGGAGCATAAGTATCTTATTCATTTGCTCTCTGTAGACCTCCAGCAAATGTCCACTTAGGGGCTGAGTCATCTGTTTGGGTGATGTCTGTGCTCACATGGTCTTTGGGCATGGAGACCTCCATTTACACCTTTTATTACGTGGACAACTCTTACTGCTCCTTTGACATTCCATTTGGGTACTCTTCTTGGAAATCTTTCTGAATCTTTAGGCCTGTCTGAGTGTCTATTTTCTAGGACCTTGCTATGCCCACTGCTTACATCCAACATGACATTTCCACATGCAGTTGAGATGATCTCTCTGTGTGACTGATTCCATCAGTGCCAGACTTGGGGGCCTCGAGGGCAAGGACTGGCTTTATTCTTTGCTGGGCTTTCCAATTAAGGAAGCTTCACTTAGCAGAGACACCTAGGGATAGGGCTTGTAGGGTCTTCTTACCTAGCACAAATACATTTAAAAGATTTGGGGGAGAAAACCCATGCATTTATGGCCATTTTGACAAAGATGCCGACACCATTCCTGGATATGCTGGGACAACTGGTTAGCCACACGCAAAAGAATGAAGTTGGACTCCCACTTATCATTATATACAAAAATTATGTCAAATCAATGAACAACCTAAATATAGGAGCTAAAACTGGAAAGCTCTTTGAAGAAATAAAGGGATAAATCTTCATGAGCCTGGATTTGGCAAAGGATTCTTATATATGACACGAAAGCATAAGCACCAAATGATAAAATAGATTAAGTTGCACTTCATCAAAATTTAAAAACTTCGGTACATCCAAGGACACTACCAAGAAAGTGAAAAGAAATCCTGAAGAATGAGAGAAAACCTTTGCCCATCATCTATCTGCTAAGGGTCCAGCATCCAGAACATATAAAGAACTCATAGCACTCAACAACCAAAGGACAAACAACCCAGTTAAAACATGAGCAAAGGACTTTAATGGACTTTATTTCTAAGAAGATATACAAATGGTCAAAAAGCACATGAAAGGATACTCAACGTGACTCATCATGAGGAAAATGCAAACCCAAACCATAGTGGAGTACTACCCCACACTCACTAGGACAGTTGTAATTAAAAAAAAAAAAAAGGAAAATAAAAAGTGGTGACAGGAATGTGGAGACATTGGAACGTTTGTATGTGACTGGTGGGAATGTAAAATGGTTCAGCCATTGTGAAAAAGTCAGGCTTTTCCTCATAAAGTTAAACATAGGACTAGCATGTGAGCAGTTACCCTCCTTGGTCTATATATCCAAAAGAATTGAAAACAGGTGCTTAAACAAATTCTTGTACATGCATGTTCACAGCAGCATGGTTCACAATAACCAAAGGTAGAAACAGACTGCTATTCTCTAAGTGTTTGTGTCTCCACAAAATTCACATGTTGAAACCCTAATCCCCAAAGATGGTGGTATTAGGAGGTGGGGCCTTTGGGAAGTACTTAGGTTTTAGGTCATGAATGGGACTGGTGCTCTAATAAAGAGACCGCCCAGAGCTCTCTAGCCCCTCCCACCACATGGGGACATAGGAGAAGTTGCTGGCTGTGCACCCTCTGCAGTGTGACCATGCTAGAGCCTTGACCTTGGACTTCCCAGCTTCCAGAATTGTGAGAAGTAAATTTCTGTTGCTTATAAGGAGCCAGTCTGTGGTATTTGTTGTAGCAGCCTGATAGGACAGAGACATAGCCTAAATGTCCACAATGAATGGTTACAAAAAATTGTAGTATGTGCTTTGCAACAGGGTATTATTCAGGCACAAAAAGAAATGAAGTGCAGACACGTGCTGTAATATGGATGAATCTTGGAAACGTGATGCTAAGTGAGGGAAGGCAGACATGGAGGTCACATATTGCATGACTCAATTCATATGAAATGTCCAGAACAGGTGAATCCATGGAAACTATGCAGTGGCAGAGACTGGGATAGGGGCATGGGGAGTGCCTGCTACGGGGTACTGCATTTCCTTTTGGAGTGATGAGATGTATGGACATAGATAGAGGTGGTGCTTATACCACCTTGTGAATACACTAAATGCTACTGAATTGTTCACTTTAAAATGGTTAATTATATGTTACGTGAATCTCACGCAAATAAAAAATAAAATTTGGGGGCAGAGGGGTAGCAAGGAAGACACCCAAGAAACCATGTCCTTGGACATGCTCCTGGCCTTTCCCACCATATGGAAAATAGCAACCTGGAATAAAGATGGGGGAGCAGTTGGGGCTAGTAGGGGCATGGAAATAACTAGTGCTCTGTTTGATTGGCCAAGGGCAAGCCCGGGAATTTGCCAGCCTCCTTCTTCCTCTGGCCCAGAGTGCTTGCTCCGTAATTGGAGAATGAATCACACAATGTGAAAGAGGGCAGTCACAATGTATGTGCCCTGCCTCTTGGAGCCGCCACTCTTCCAAGCCTTTCCTCCCTGTGCCTTTCCCTTGGCCTCAAACCTTCTCATTTTCTCACCTGTAGACGTGTTCTCCCTGGCTTCCAAACTTGGTATTGTGCGAGGCTTTCACTGATTCATCTGTGTTCTCTGGTAGAGAAGGTCTCAGTGGAATGGATGCTCTGTGACCTTGAGAAGTCCCCTTGTCCATCCTGTTGCCCCTAGGAAAGGATGAGTTTTCAGGCCCAGCTAGCTAGAACCTCTCATTTTCATGGTTTCGGGGATGTTGAGTGAATGAATGAATGAATGAATGAATGAATTTGATTCCCTCAATTGGTCATCAGCTGGGAGTCACCATGCTTCCCCCCTTGGCTATTATTGAAAAAGAAAGAAGGGGCCTGGGTAGCTCAGTTGGTTAAGCATCTGCCTTCAGCTTAGGTCATGGTCCTGGGTTCCTGGGATCGAGCCTGGCGTCGGGCTCTCTGCTCAGCAGGGAGCCTGCCTCTCCCTCTGCCTCTCCCCCCACTTGTGCAGACTCTCTCTCTCTCTCAGATAAATATGTAAAATCTTAAAAAAAAAAAAAAGATATGATGAAGGTGGAACTGTCCCCCATGTGCCACTAACGGAGAAGAACAGTGAGCTAATTTGACAGGGACCCACTGTCAGGTGGACTGTCACCAGAAGCCAGTGTATATGTGCTCAGACACATGCCAGTGGCTCGCAGGCCCATACAGCTAGGGTCTGGCCCATCGCAGTAACTGTCAGCCGCAGATCACTGGGACCGCCATGCCACTCCCTAGAGGCCGGATACCCACGGTGCTCACATCCATGACCACCCCCACACCGCTACGCACCCACACACGCCCTCTGACACGTGCTAGAGCACATCTATCAGCTGGCACAAGCCCTGGAGCCTGGGGCCACAGGAGCAAAATGCATTGCCTGACCTCGGAGGAACCTCTTCGATCATTTTGGAAGGATGCACACAGTACCTGGGCAATCAGGCGTGTGCAGAGAGGTGCAACGGACCCTGAGAAGGAGGATGTGGAGACCGGGGAGGAGCTTCTTAGAGGAGGTGTGTCTTGGTTTGTCTTAAAGGATGGGACAAGCTGCCCTAGTGGGCAGGAGGCTGGGGGAACAGCCCAGAGCAGGACATCAGGGAAAAGCCTTGCTGTGTGTGAGAAACACGGAACCACCTCATAGGCTCCCGCCACCCATCTTCACCCAAGTCCTGACACTACATTAACTTTCTTCAGGAGAGCTGAGAAGGCTGAGAAGGAGAGTTTGGGGTCAGATCCCACTGTCTGGAGGGTCTGTGGTGGCAGGAAGAGGAGTGGGAGGAAGTCGGTCCTGGTGAGCACATTTCATCACGCTGAGGTTCGGATGATGGAGGGAGAGCAGGGTCACAGAACTGGAGCTTGAGGGAGACTAGAGCTGGTCCTATGCACCTGAAAACGGGCAGGCACCTGTGCTGGACATCTGTACAGGAGTAAGCCAGGACAGCGTAGAGGCTAAGCATGCACAGTCACCAGGCTGCTGGGATTGAGCCCTCTGCTCATGAGCCGTGTGGCCATGTGCCCTCCAGTGAGTTACTTAATTTCTTGGTGCCTCAGTATCTCCATCTGCAAAACAGGGTAATAATAGTATCTGCCTCACACAGCTGTCGAGAGGACTAAATGAGTTACTACATGGGAAGTGCTCAGAGCTGTACCCCACAGAGCTCACAGCGTGTGGTAGCTATCATTAGTAGTATCAGCATCATGATTATTTAAGTGGTGTCTCCCATCCACCCCTGGGAGCAGGTGCAGTAGGTATGAACAGCCCCCTTTTTAGAGACGTGGAAACAGAGGCTTAGGAAGTTGGGAGACCTGCCCATGGTCACCTGGCAGGACCTGGACCTGGGTCCTCAGGTTCTCGTAATCCACACCGTTCACCAGAAGCTTAGGGTGGGACTGGAGGAAGAAGATGGTCAGCAAAGCTCAAAGGAGATGCTCCTGGCCCCAGAGCTGAGTGAGGAGTAAGCCTCTCTGGCAGCCACACTGTGGGTGGGAGTGGAGCTGAGTGCCTGGCAGGACAGCCCTTCTCCGTCCTTTATACCCCAGCTCCTCTGGGATGAGCTCACCTTCAGCCTCGCCAGCTAGAAACCTGCTGAACAGCCATCCTGCCCCCAGATGAGTGGCTCTGATTGCAGCCAAGTCCCCCAGAGACTGCATTCCATCCAGCTGGCTTGGGGCTCAGTGCCTCACCTGCCTGGAACTGCAGGGGGTACAAGGGTATGAGGAGGGACCCCTGCGGGGGGCTCACCGGCAGCACGTTCCCTTCCTGAGTCGGTCTGCTGAGCAGAGCTGGCAGGATCAGAGCTGATGTCATCCAAATAACCCAGCTCATTCTCTTTAATTTTGGAGGTGATTATTTGCTCAGAGAACCACCTGCCCCTCTCTCAGTGCCTCCAGCCTCTCCCCACCCCCGCTACTCCTACCCACCAGCAGCCACATTCTGCTTCCTTACACTGTATTGCTTAGGTTCTGCCTGGCTCAAGAGCCCTCAATGGCTCCCTATAGCTCATCCTATCACATACAGAGCTTGGGCTCTATGAGTCATCACCTGTGGTTGTCATCACTAGCGCTTGCTGCAGCTGGAGGGTCCTTTCCTCACAAATGCCCTTCCTGGACTGCTTTTGCCATTCCGCATTGCCAGTCTACCCAAGGCTTTTTTCCCTAACAGACTGGAACGCTAACCCCCTCCTCCAGGCAGCCCTTGTGGATTCAGCGTCCCCTCTCCTCTGTGTTTTTTCTTTTTCTCTCATCCAGCAATTACTCTCTTGGATTATACTAGATTTCTTGCCTGTCTCCCTCTAAGACCTTCTCTTGTCGTTTATCAGACCCAAAAGGCTGAGAGTAAGGAGTCAATAGGTCTCGACTGGGGCCATGGGATCACAACAAGCATGTCCAACTGATCGCCACAATGTAGAAACAAAGACCACCCCAAAAAAAAGCTACAAATTATTTAGGTAAATAAAATAAAACATTTTGGCTATAAAATCAAGAACCATACAAATGTCATTTATTTAACAAGCAATTTAAATTTTCCTTGAATGTCTAAGGAAAACTATGGGGTCCTGGAAACTTGGGGGTTTGATTCTCTAATATGACATACTTCCCCACCATTTCACAGATGAGTAAAACTGAGACTCAGAGATGTCCGTGCCTGGCTCCAAATTTAATTCTCGCCTAGAAAACCAAGTGATCCTGATACCTCAAAGGGTGTGAGGGAAGATGAAGCTGGGACATGGGAGGTAGGAAATTGTCTCCAGTCTCCCCTGCCAGTGGCAGAGGTATCCCAAGGCAGGAGGCTCTGCTTCCTCCTACCCCTGAATCTCTCCAGAGACTTAAAGCTAGGGCAGGGCCTTCATAACCTTGCTGAACTGTGGCTCTGTTCTGGTTTCCTTCTGTCCCTCCCTTTTTCCTGCAGCAAAAACACAGCACCCTAGGAGACCTACATGGGCCCACCCTTCCTGTGGGTGGCCCAGAACCCTCCACCTTCCTCTCCTATCATCATCCTCATCAACAACATTGGGTGTTTCATTCCCGATGGCCAGTATCTGATTAACTACTTCACGCTAAGGTGTTAATGACTTGTTAATAGCTTGATGAGATGCTTTTCCCAGGGACAACTGCCTTTGGATGGATCCAGAAACGAAGTTCTTTAAGAACTTAGTGTTGCTCCCCTCAGCACCTGGTAGGTGCTCAGTAAGTATCTGATAAATGGATCAATTGTGAGAAGCCTAATGTTTGAAAAGTGTTTCCTACTGAGTTTTGCACTTGGCGGACACTTGTTAGACAGCGACTATTATGATTCTTTCTAATGGCGAATTTTCCATGACGAGACATGGAAAGATATTCCTTAAGCCTGGGGTCTCTGGGAGCATCAGTCCCTCCTTGTCCTCCAACAGCAGATGACACCGTATGGAGATGTGTTGATCCAGACATCCTCTTCCAGAGGACAGGAAGAAGGAGAGAGAGCAGAGGAGGAGAGGACAGGCTGAGTCCTAACTTCCACTTTACTCCCTACTTTTGGTCGTTGAAATATCTGTTAAACACTGAAAAAGCAGCAGGCACATATCAAGCACTTTACACGGATTAGTGCCTGCAATTGTCACTACTACCCTATGAGGAGTATATTATCCCATTTATGTCAGGGAAATGGAAGCTTCCAGAGGTTACGTGTTACTGGGTGGTGGAGTGGGATTCAGACCCCTGCAGCCAGCTCCTAGTCTGAGCTCCTACCTGGTGGCCTTCTAGCTGGATGCTGGCCCAGGGGCTCCCTGAAGGTGCACTGTCCCTGCTGTTTGGTCGCTGCTCCAACAACCGGCAGTCCTCTGGCACGTGGGAAGGGATGTCCAGAGGCTGGTCTTGGGCCCCGAGGAAAGGTACAGAGGGAGGAGCTGACTGGGAGACATTGGACCCTCACCCAGACCCCAGGTCCTAGGGAACACAGCAGCTCAGGTCTCAGTGGACAGAAGAGTTCAGCACACAGAGGAGGAGATGGGGTTAAAACAGGGTTCGAAGCGGGGTTTTCAAAGAGCAGAGGATTTGGATCAGAAGAGTTGGGGAGAAAAGGTGTTTCAGGCCGCATAGGGATAGTGTGGCAAAACCAAGGAGATATTTGGAGATAAGGAATGTGGGTGAGCTGTCCCTGGCTGAGGCAGGGAACAGTCAGGACGACAGTCGTGGGCAGGATGGGACAGGGCGGCAGCTGTGGGGATGTCGAAGCCTAGGCTGGTGAGCTGTTACGCATGTCCCAGTGAAGCCATACAGCCAGCGAAGCCATCGAGGGGGACATAGGGCTAGGATGGGTTCCAAGAGCTAGGAAAAGCCTTTAGCATTAGACCACAAGCCCCCATGTCCCCTACACTGGGCACCTGCCTGGCACACAGAAGCTTTCAATAGAGGTGAGCGAAGGGAAAAAGGAGGGATGGAGCAAGGTGGGGAGGAGTAACTAGGGGGTCTTTGAGCCGAAGGACCATCTACTTTCCTTACAAGGGAACACTGAGATGACATATGACACAGCCTTCAGAGGGAACTCCTGGGAGCAGCCTACAGAGTCACTGTGGAGATGCCTGCTCTCGGGAGGGCTCCCAGCCAGCCTAAACCTCTGGCTCACATGCGTCTGGAGAGAGGCATCAGGATTCAATGTCACCTGGACAGCAACTCCTCCATTACCTTTCTAAAGAGATGGTCCCAAACAAACAAACAAACAAATATTTCCTGTCCTCAGCTGCTGCTGCTCTTACTAACAGATACACATCAGAAGGAAGAAATGTGCAGTCATCCCCCACTGGTCCAGGATTCTTCCCTCAGAAGTCTTCCCTCGAAGCCTCCAGGCCCTGGTGAGCCTCTCTGCCATCTCCCTGCCTCCTCTGCGCTGACTGCCTGAATTTTCACCCACCTGCAGCAATCCCAGCCTCCTTCGCTCGGTCCAGCATTTGGACCAGACAATGACCGTGACTTGTGCGGCCTCCCTCCTGCCTTGTAGGAGTTTGAGAGAGGTCAAGTGTGGAGATCCCAGTTCTTGGACAACTGGTGAAAGCATAGGACTCCCCATGGGCTCATGTCCTGTGCCAGGGAGAAGGTCACTCTACTCCGTACCGCCCAGCAGACAAGGCCACTGTCCTCTGTGGGTTAGGTGAAGGGGGCACCAGTGGGGTATCTCTCTGGGGGGCCTGAATGAAGGGGGTCTTTCCAGGAAAAAGGAGGATACACCTATGGATGGAGCCCCCAGATACTATACCCAGGAGTCTGCCCTGTCCGAGGGTCTATCCCTTTCTAACTCCCTGAGCCCCCAGGAGGAAGTCCATGACCCAGAGATTAATCAAGATAGGGATGGTGAAGTCCAGTGACATCCCTCTGGAGAGGCTGGGGCCTGGGGCAAATTACCCTATAACAGTAGGTTAATTAGATAAAACCCAAATTACATGAGCAAAGCTTGCAAGCCCAGCAATTTGAAGGTTTCATGTTGTTTCAGAGGTGGGGAGGGCTTGATCTCTAGCTCAGCATAGAGAAAATGACTTCTTGCTCCCAGGCAAGCCAAACCCATGAATTAAGCCCTTGACTGCCCATCCAAAAGCCCCAACGCCAAGCACATATAAGGAAGGGAGCCTGCCGGTCCTCACTGCAACCTGTAGAGCCTGTGTAGGATTTGGTCTTCATCCCTCCTGCATCTGAACCCTCTCTCCACCACCAGCATGAGCCGCCAATTCACCTACAAGTCAGGAGCTGCCACCAAGGGGGGCTTCAGTGGCTGCTCAGCGGTGCTCTCAGGGGGCAGCTCATCCTCCTACCGGGCAGGGGGCAAAGGGCTCAGCGGGGGCTTTGGAAGCCGGAGCCTCTACAGCCTGGGGGGCATCCGGAATATCTCCTTCAACATGGCCAGTGGCAGCGGAAAGAGCGGAGGCTATGGGTTTGGTCGAGGCCGGGCCAGTGGCTTTGCTGGCAGCATGTTTGGCAGTGTGGCCCTGGGACCCGTGTGTCCATCTGTGTGTCCTCCAGGGGGCATCCATCAGGTCACTGTCAACGAAAGCCTCCTGGCCCCCCTCAACGTGGAGCTGGACCCGGAGATCCAGAAAGTGCGAGCCCAGGAGCGGGAGCAGATCAAGGCTCTGAACAACAAGTTCGCCTCTTTCATTGACAAGGTGGGTCTAACCTTCTCTTCTCAGGGCATGAGCTTCTGTTACAGGAGCAGGGATTCAGGTTAGATATGAGGAGGCACTGAATGTGGATAAAGCAGATGTTTTCTTTCATCGAGGTGACTTATGTATGGTTCCCTGCAGTCGTTTTCAAGAGAACACAGAGGGAGGTCTGTCTCTACTGGCAGAGGCTGATGGGGGTTACTGGCAGGACCTCCGAAGGAAAGATCTCTGTCTCTTACTCGAGGGTTGGCTTGTTGCCATTGCTAAGCCAGGGGTCCGTGCAGGCTGTGTGTGGAAAAAGCAATGAGAGGGGGCACCTGGGTGGCTCAGTGGGTTAAGCCTCTGCCTTCAGCTCAGGTCATGATCTCAGGGTCCTGGGATTGAGCCCCACATTGGGCTCTCTGCTCAGCAGGGAGCCTGCTTCTCCCCTCTCTCTCTCTCTGTCTGCCTCTCGGCCTACTTGTGATCTCTCTCTGTCAAATAAATAAACAAAGTCTTAAAAAAAAAAATTTAAAAAAAAAAAAAAAGCAGAGAGAGGGAATCTGCGCCAGAGTCTTGCTCTCATCCATTATCAGCAGGTCTCATCCACTAGTCATTTGACGGGTCATTGCCAGATGGCTCGGCCATGGGCATTTTTTTCAGTTGGCTAAGGACCCAAGAGAGAAGCAGAGAGTGCAGTGGGGAGGACGCCTCCACAGTACTCTGAAGTCAGACCTGGCTTCCGCTCTGGCCCCATCACTTACCAGCTGGGTCTTGACTAAGCCAGCCACGGAGCAGCTGTGTGGAGAGTTATTTATTCTGTCTGCGCCTCCGTTTCCTTATCTCTGTAATGCAGATAATAGCCTGCTTCTCCGGGGTTTTGTCAGGTTGATAAAAGAAAATGCATGCGAAGATCTTGGCACAGTGCCTCCTCCCACAGACGGAAGTGCTCCGAAGGGATGGTTAGCGTTACTATCATTTTCATCTTCAGAGAGACGGGGGAGGAGGGTTGAGAAGGGGAGGATCCAGGGTCTGGAGGAGGCCTCAAGGCATCATCCAAGCCAGAGATGCCCCTGACTTTTGATAGATGAGAAATTATTACTCTCATTCTATGAGTCGGCAAAAGCATGGAGGGACATGCCTTGCCAGGGTATGGCATCTGGGACGGGAGCAGGAGGGAGGAAGTTGAGACCCAGTCCTGGGTGCTGGGGGCTATGTTGACTAAATGACAATAAGGCACCAAGGGTGGGTCAATCCAGGACAAAGCCTATGCTTGAAATGGTCATTGGCCATTGGAGCCTCACCATCTCCCTGCCCCAAGCCCCAGCTCTAGACTCCTGCTCCGAGCAGCCCTTGCTCACCTCAGAGGCCAGCACTGTCCCTGTGATTTTATTCCTCAGAAGGAGGACACAACATATTTGTGATCCTGACAGTCCAACGTGTAGCCCAGATGCCAGTTGTGGCGTCCTGGGTGTAGGGTTTACTCTGCGACTAACGCTCAGCCTTAGGGATATATGTGAAAGAGTCAGGACTGATTAAACCAAACCAAGACTGGATGATCTGCAGGGGGCAAGCAGTTTGGCAGCTGTTCCCATCTCAACGCTGAATCCCAGCCAGTTTTTGGAGGTCCTGTGCTTATGATAATAGAGAACACAACCTTATTTAGATAATGGCTGTGCTCATGTGGATTAAGTCATATTTTAAAAGTCCTGCCCTGCCACCCAAAATGCACAAGAGAAGAGTATGTAGATCCACTCCCTCTGATCAGTTTCCTGGCCCAGTGAGGTGACAGTGGCACAGGGAGCCCTATCTATCCATCCTGCCCCACGTGCCAGGCTTGCTCTATGGAAGATGTTTCTAAGGGGCTGAACTAGGGAAGAGGGAGGAGGCCATGAGCAATGATGGAGCTGGAGCCTGATGCAGAAATTTAGAACACCCAGAAGCTCTTGGCCCATTGAGCCTCACTGAGTTTGATAGGCTACAAAATGAAGAGCAGATTCCCTTTTGCAGAACGGTCAACTTTTCCAAAGATGGACCCAGCCTGACCCCATGTTGGTAGTTTTTAGGCACTCCCCTATCCTGAGCTGGATTGGCCATAATGGGGTTCTAAGTGACTGGATGCATGAGTTATGCGACACAAGTCTGGATTTATTTCTGGGCTCCCCCTCTTAACAAACTGGTAGACCTTGGAAAGAGGCTCAACTTCTCTATGGCTCCATTTCCTTCCTATCTAATGAGGTTAACAATTTGCCCACCTTGTGCAGCTGTTGTGAGGGGGTGAAGGAGAAAATGCAGGCAGAGCACCTTGCACAGAGCCCTGTGAATGACAGGCATGACTATTCCCAAGGGGGCTCAACAGTTTCTGCTCTTTGGATCCCAGGTACGGTTCCTGGAGCAGCAGAACCAGGTGCTGGAGACCAAGTGGGAGCTTCTGCAGCAGCTGGACCTGAACAACTGCAAGAACAACCTGGAGCCCATCCTCGAGGGCTACATCAGCAACCTGCGGAAGCAGCTGGAGACGCTGTCCGGGGACAGGGTGCGGCTGGACTCGGAGCTGAGGAGTGTGCGGGACGTGGTGGAGGACTACAAGAAGAGGTGAGTGGGGAAGGGATCCCCCTGCAGCTGGACAGTTGTCCCTTTCCCTCTGAGCTCCTTCTGCAGGAGTGGCAGCTATCCCCAGCTTAAATTTTTTGGAGATGAGGGGCTTTGTTCTTCGTCTTACCAGGTAGAATCATTCCAACACAACTCTGGAAACTGCTCTCTGCTCCTCCAGCCTCTGGTCTGGCCCTTGGGACAAATGTCCATTGAGCTGAACAGTGGTTAAAGGACCGTATCTGCCTGGATAAGGAAACCTTGATTAAGCTACTCATAATCTCCTGGAGCTTCTGGGTCCTCACTGGAGGAATGGCTATGAGGAGGAACTAAAGAAACACTCCCATTCATTTGTAAGGCTTCATTCAAATTTTCAAGGAAGAGCTTGCTTCTTGCTTCCTGTATTATTTCCCATAGAACACTTGCTCCACATGCTCTTACCTCAGTTTTTTAGCTGGATCTTCAATAATCACCTTTTTTTCCCCCTCCAGACTTAGTTACCATGTCCTCTCCTCCAGGAAGCCTTCTTTGCCTGGTGGCCTCACTAGCCCAGGACTCTGTGGCCCATTAGCATCTGTCCCTCAAATGGCCATACTCCCTCTTAGAATCTTCTTTGAGTGAAAGACGTTCTCAGTGAGAGGGTTCTAAGTGAGACATATTCACTGACAAAGCTCTGGCATTCTTGCAGGTATGAGGAAGAAATCAACAGGCGAACAGCTGCAGAGAATGAGTTTGTGTTGCTCAAGAAGGTGAGAGGCAAGACAGGCCTTGAGTCCAGGGCTGGCCTGGGACCAGGAAGAGCTGAGCTTACCAGTATCCTCTGCCCTCAGTGAAAGAGCTGATTCCAAACTAATGACGTAAAGGCTGAAGAAAAACACAATGTACTATCCAGAAAGGGAATGAAAAGGCAGAGAGATGATGGCCTTTCTGAGTGTTTCATGTCCACAGTAAAGAACAGCAGAGGATGACACACAGGGGCTCCCCTGTAGCCACAGGGCCCAACTTACACATCAAAGGGATGGCTGACAGCAGCCTGACTGGGGCTCCCTTCCTTAGAGGGGTACCCCATCCCTGCTGAAGGAGCAGATTCTCAGGATGGGGCAAGGCTGGGCCTTTTGCTCCGTTGTCTCCTCTTCCATGAGCCTCTCAGAGAGAAAAGGGCAACTATTTCAGTGTGCCGGGCACCCAGGCTGGGGTGGGTGTTTCCTTCTCTGCTGCACTGGCAGTGACCGAGGAATGTTGGGGGCATCTTCCAGGATGTGGATGCTGCTTATGCCAATAAGGTTGAGCTTCAGGCCAAAGTGGACTCCATGGACCAGGAGATCAAGTTCTTCAAGTGTCTCTATGAAGCTGTAAGTCTGTGTCTCCACCCCCGCCTCTGCTGGCAGTCAGTGAGTAAAACTCTGTTCTGGGGGCTGAGAGAGGCTCTTTGATCTCAGGGAGACCCCGTGGTTAGCCATTCATCTCCCACTTCAGCCCTGAGAGGCTCCCAGTCTCCACCTTCTGGGTAGAAAGGAAATGGTCCATGTCCTGGCTTCATGGTGGCAGGAATCTATCTGCGGCCTGGAGGAAACTCACTTTGCCCAGGAAGCCACAGCTTTGGCCCAGAGCCTCTAAGTTAGCATCACCCAGATTTGCTTATCTTGCTTAAAGGAATGGGTGGGAGGGCTGTTAGCCTCTGAAAGTCAAGACGTGAGACCAGGCTTGTTTCCCATATAGGAGATCGCTCAGATCCAGTCCCATATCAGCGATATGTCCGTCATCCTGTCCATGGACAACAACCGGGACCTGAACTTGGACAGCATCATTGATGAGGTCCGTGCCCAGTATGAGGAGATCGCCCTGAAAAGCAAGGCCGAGGCCGAGGCGCTGTACCAGACCAAGGTGAGCTGGGCTGAAGCAGGACTGGGGAGGGCAACCCCAGCAGGCATGAGGACTGGGCCTGATCATTCTCAAAACAGAGGCCATGTCTAGTTAAGTGTCCAACATGTCCTTTCATGTTGATGTCCATGACATCAACAATCCCGAGATATCATGTGGTCCTATGACCATCCAGCATGCTCACCATGCTCTGTGCTTTGGGGTCCCAGTTCCAGGAGCTGCAGCTGGCAGCTGGCCGGCATGGGGATGACCTCAAGAACACCAAGAATGAGATCTCAGAGCTCACCCGGCTCATCCAGAGAATCCGCTCAGAGATTGAGAATGTGAAGAAGCAGGTGAGGGAACTGGTTACCCATGGCCTGGGGCAGGAGGGCATAACTGGAGGGGGAAAGAGTTGGTCAAGAATATCAGCCTCTCAAATCTCTGCCCATGAAAGGAAAGGAACCAATGAGGTCACTGCCTCAAATACTTAGAGCAGACATCCCTGGGGCATCACATCTCCCACTCTTCCCAAGAACTTCTGCTTTGATGCCCTTCCTACGGGAAGCCGTCTCTCTCATTCCCCAGAATGGGGTAGGACCACACCCCCCTGTGCCTTCTGCCTTAATCGCATGCTATTCTGGCATCTGTGCTTCTCTTGTCCTTGTCACACTTTGGTGATTGCCCCACACCAGCCTGTCCCTTCTTCCATGGAGCTGGAGGAAGGCAGGAAGCTGGCTGTTCCATTCCCCATTGCTTTTCCAGCATCTAGTACAGTGCCAGGACATAGTAGCAGCTTAATAAACATTTGTTAATGAAATGATTGACAAGTGGGCTCAGAGAGCGCCATTCAAGAGCCTTCTGTAACTATTTAACTATCAGTAAGGCCTTGCTCAAACTCTTCCCAGGGCTCTAGGCCGCAGTCTTAGCTTGAGTAGATGGGGAGACAGGATGAGGTTATAGAATAACAACAGCGGTGGCTCCTATAATTTTATCACCCAGAAGTGTCTCAAAGATTCTATGAGGCAAGAGCTACCCATTGTTACAAATGAGGAAACCTCAGAGAGGTTAAGTGGGTTACAAGCTGGCGAATGGCAGAGCTGTGATTGGAACCCACTATGACTCCTAGTCCAGTGCTCTTTCCACCTTCCCAGGGGCTTTAACACTTAGTGACTCCATGACATGGGGCAAGTTAGTTGTCCTCTCTGCACAGGCGAGTTTAAGGACTACATGAGCTAAGACATGCAAAAGGCATGTTGGGGCTGAGGGTAGTGCCAGGCATATGGTAAACACTTGGGAAGTAATAGTTAGTTCTAGGGAACCTCCTTCCCTGTGCCCCTCGTCTGTGGTCCTATGTACCTGGGTGGCCACTCTCATTGTACCCACAACACAACATTCTAACGATCTCTCATCCCAGACTTGAAACAACTCAAGAGCAGAAAGCTCTTCTGTATCCTTGGCACATGGATGGCCAAGTAAATGTCTTCCTCATGAACTGACGTGGTACTGAGCTGGCCACAATCACAGGAGAGCAGGAGGGCAGGGTGCACTATTGTTTATCACCACCAATGCCTAAATATAAGCAAGTGGAGATAGAGCTAGGAAGGACTTGCTGGCCCCAGAAGGGGCTCCAGCCTATTAGAGGAGTGGGAGGTGGGAAAGATAGAAGTGGGCATTCCCACCCAGGAGTCTCCAAGCACTAGTGGGATTTGGATGACTCTAATCACCCCGTCCAGTTTTCCAGCTTCTCTGATTCCCTGCTTAGGCTTCCAACCTGGAGACGGCCATCGCCGATGCCGAGCAGAGGGGTGACAATGCCCTGAAGGACGCCCGGGCCAAGTTGGACGAGCTGGAGTCCGCCCTGCACCAGGCCAAGGAGGAGCTGGCCCGGATGCTGCGCGAGTACCAGGAGCTCATGAGCCTGAAGCTGGCCCTGGACATGGAGATCGCCACCTACCGCAAGCTGCTGGAGAGCGAGGAGTGCAGGTGGGGGCGGTGATCTGGCAGGAAAGGCGGGGGAGTGGTGAGGGGGGCTTGAGAAGGACAAAAAAGAATGCTTAACACACTCATCCAGAAAAGATGAGTCCTTGGGAGGAGTGAAGGGGTGGTGATGATGGGAATAATAACAGTAATAAATAATACCTACGCCTGCGTGAGCCCTCACTCATGCCAAGCACTGCGCCTCAGTGATTAGCTCACTCCATCTTACTCCATTTTCTTGGGTATACCTCGGCATACTACCACCCCCCCAACCCCAACCAAAAAATAAGAAAATAAACCCCACCCCATTACTATGTTAGGCCTTCTTGTTCCATCATCCTTACCTGTCCAGAAATAAGATGAGCTTATCAGACGTGTCCCAGGGCAACCATTCCAGCTTCCCCAATGTTCTCAGCAGCTAAGAAAGCCGGTCCTTGGGAAGTGTGCATGCCAGCCTGCATGTGTACCTTGTGCCGACTGTTTGATTCGGGTTGTTGCCTGCTTACTCCCAAAGATTCAGGGGCTGCAGCCACAGCTCCCTAAGCTCTGCTTTCACCAAAAGCCCAGGACATTTCCAGAGGTGCCTATTGGGTTCAAAAACCCACAACAGGTCGGTGGGGACTCTAGCTTTGAGGTTAATAGACTGCAGGTTGGATGACTGCTTGCTCTTACTTTATTTCTCTCCCTTACAGGATGTCAGGAGAATTTCCCTCCCCAGTCAGCATCTGTAAGTACTTGTGTGCTGGGCCCTAGAACCATAGAATCTGAAGACAGGAAAGGGTCTTAGTCTCACCCCGTGTGTGTAGCTGAGCAAACTCAGGACCAGAGAGTAAAAACTCTGAGATCACACAGCCACATAGCAGAGGCCTAGCCAGCAGTCCGTTCTCCTGACTCCCAGAGCAGAGTTCTTCCTCCCTATTCCTCTGTCTCCCTGCTCCCAGGGGATGGCCTCTAGGAAAGCTAGAAGAGGAAGTAGAGGATGAGTTGTCTGTGAGGCCTGGAGCACCAGGGCCACAAGTTGCAACCAGCCCTGAGCTGGAGAATTAGAGGCGGCTGAGGGAATTGTTGAATGGGGACCTCAGAGCATAAGCTTACAGTGTTGGACCTCTGTATTTCTCAGCAGGACTAGGAACTTAACCGGAGCTCTAAAAGATGCCATTTATAGGGCAGCTAGTGAGAGGGAAAGAAAGGTTGGAGGGGAAGTTTGGCAAAAAGGCTAATAGAAGAGGGGGGTGTGTATCCAGAATAACAGGTGGTTGGATTGGTACCTGGACCAAAATGTTGGGCTTCTGAGAATTAAGAATCATCTAGATTGGGTCTAAGGGGGGCATGGCAAGGGCAGGACATGGGGGAAGCTGTCTTTGGGCTATTTTCCCCAGAGGAGGGGGCGGAGCCGCGGGGCGGGCACCTAACCCATTGTTCCAAGAGATCCTGAGTCCCCGGGGTACTGGGGCCTCCCCTAGCCCCGCCCCTGAGGGTACCATCCCCCGCTGTCCCTCCGCAGCTATCATCAGCAGCACCAGTGGCAGCGGCGGCTATGGCTTCCGGCCCAGCTCCGTGAGCGGCGGCTACGTGGCCAGTAGCAGCAGCTGCATCTCTGGCGTGTGCAGCGTCCGCGGCGGGGACGTCCGGGGCAGGGGCAGCAGCAGTGACTACAAAGATACCCTGGGGAAGGGCTCCAGCCAGAGCACCTCCTCCAAGAAAGCCAGCAGGTAGAGAGGGCTGCTCCCTGCCCTCCCGCCACCCCTGCATCCGCAGCTGTCTTCCACATGCTCTGTCCCCCAGCCTGCTGTCAGCCCCCTCTCCCCCCTGCCCTGCCGTTGTCCCTCTGGCCACCACACTTCTCCCAGCCTGCGTTTTCCTGAGCCTGGACAGGTGTGAAATTCCTCCTGGTACGTGCCTGGCATTCAGCTCCTTGGCTGAGGTCCCCCAGCCAGGGATGGGCTCAGCTCCAGGCTCCCGGCCTTCTGCCTTGGACACAACACCCCGCTCAGTCACTAACTACTCTGTCCGGCTCTGGTGTCTCAGACCCAGGCCCCCTCTCACACTGGGCCCTCAGTCCCAACTACTCCCTATTTTGGGAGGGCCGAAGGACAAGAGAGGCCAGTCCCCACCACCTGGCCCCATCTCACGGCTCAGGTCTCTCTTGGCTCTCCTGTATCCAGAAACAGAAGAGGCAGCCCTCCACATCTCCTTTCTTCTTAGAGGTCCTCCCATTGCATCCTCAATAAACAGCACGATCTGACGGCTTGGTCTCTGAGTAGTCAAGGTGTGTACACGTCCTCAGTCCAGAACCCACAGGAGCAGGCACCACCCAGACACACACAGACACACACACACCGAACACACTGCGGATTGCCTGTGCAACCTGTGTTTCTAGGGGAATTTTCTCCGTAGAGCCGAAAAAACAGAGCATGCACAAAGCGTGGGGCCGAGTTTGGGAGGACGGAGGAAGAAGAGGAGGGAGAGAAAAAAGGAAGAACATGGGAAGGGTGAATGTGTAGCATGGTTTGTGGCTTTCAACAAAAGAAGTACCTGTGTCTACCGGCAGAAATGGTCCTGCTCCTGACAGGGACCCTAGCCTCCATCTAAGAACTGGGTCTTTCCTAGAGGAAAGCTGGGGGTGTGGCAGGCAGGGATCTGTATTTTTCAATCCTTTCCTTACTGCACAGAGGCCTGGGCTTGTGGGGTGTCACCCAGGAAGGGTGGAGTTAAGGGGAACACCACACGCTGGGCCTGCTGGGATGCTAAGATAGGGAACAAGTTCTGAGACCCTGAGGCCAGACGAGGGTGAAATTAGTCGGGGGTCAGGGCAGCCTGTGAGTGTCAGTCACTGGCCCAGATACCTGTCTGTCCTGGAGTAAGGAGGAATATAAGGAAGACAGACAGACAGATCACCCAGCGACCTTGCATGAGCCAGCAAACCTCAGCCAGGAAGTCCCTGGGGGCCTGAGGAGCTTAAAAAATCAGAGGCACAGGGATTGGAGAAAGGGATGAATAGGTTAGGTTGGCAGACAGAACTTCAGAGTAGTGGCTGGGGTGCAGGCCAAGGTCACAGGACCAGGCTCAACCCCCTGCCACAGGAGGTGGCTATTAACAAGAGCTTCCCACCGTTCTGAACCTGGATGTCAACATCACCGTGTGGGTGGAGGAGGGCCAGGAGTTCAAGACTCAGTGGCAAGTTTGCTTCCCTGGTCAACAAGGCCAAGCCTGTGTGTGTGTGTGTGTGTGTGTTTTCAGAACTGGGTAGAGACACTGTCACTCCCTCAGCAAAGGACCCACATAAAACCACTGCCCCTGCTACCTTTGCAACAGTAAGAATTGAGCTGGGATAGCAAAAGGAAGTAGAAAGGCTTAGAAGAAGACTGGCTTCTCAAATGGAGGGATGGAGGCTAATTCTCTAGATGCTACTGTTTTCTCACCCAGATTTGGGGAAGAAGTTAAGAACTCTCTCATATCTCTTTGTGCCCTAGAGCTCACAGGGGTTTTCCAGGTGGGCAGACTTATCATGGGTTTGGAATTTTTCTTCCTGAACAGTTCACCAAGGTGCTGGAGGCTGAGCCGGGTTTCCTGTGGGAGATCGTGAGAGCCCACAGCAGAGAACCGAGTTCGGAGCTTGGCAGGTGCTAGAGTGAGGGGGCTCAGCTGGCTGTGGGCTACAGACCAGGCAGGAGCTGATGGATGACTTGGGGGACAAGAGAGGGCTCTGAGGAGAGAGAGTAAGGACAAGGACTCACAGGGATGGTGACCATGAAGTCCCATGAGTCTAAGTGGCCATTTGATCCCAGTTGCCAAGAACTGTGGTGCTTTACACAGGCTCAAAAATAACCTGGGAACTTTGAAAAAAATACAGAGGTCTAAGCCAGTACTCCAGACCAGTGAAGGCGGTCTAGTGGAATAGGGCCTGGGTGCTCATGGGGAACTTTTGAAAGTCAGGGAAGGGATTCTAGCAACATTAAGAGCTGAGAATATAATCAGCGGAGAAAGAGAACCAAACCCCTAGCAAATGGAGCAAGGTTTTGGAATAATGGAATGGAGATGGGCCAAGGAATTAAGATGGCGGGACAGGCTCTGAGAGGGACATGGGGTTGTGGCTCTGAGAACACTTACGCCTAATAGCCTAGACTTTAGTCAGGTGCAAGGCCATGTGCTGAGGGACAGGGTGAGAGGTGGTATGGGGCGCCAACAGAGGCTGAGGGACAGCTGGTAAGAGTGCTGTGACGGGCCCCACATCCTGTCTCCGGGTCTGAGGCACGAGGCTGCCTTCTTCCCCTCAGAGTGAAGGGACGCTTGTGGAGTGGATGCAGGAAAGAGAGAAAGTGAAGTTTCAATCCCCGCTCTCAGGAACCTTCTGGCCTGTGGACCACTCAGGAAGGATCTAGGTGGAGGAAAAGGTGGTGCCAGTGAATCAAGTCCCCAGCCCACCTTATTTGTCCTTTGTATCCCCTCCCCCAAAGCCATTGACAGGGCCTAAACTGTCCTCACCTTTGTACTCTTATGTCTGGCACACCATTTGCACTGAGCACAAGCTGGTGGACCACACTAGCCCTCTGCACCCCCCATGGGACCCCGGCGCCAGGCTGCTGCTGTGGCTACTGATGGGAGCGGGCCCTGGGGACACTGCCTGGATAGCACCCTGCAACAGGCCAAGCCAGACACAGCATCAATCCAGCTGGGGGACTGCTGTGGGTCAAGCTGGCACCTTCAGGATGTCTCTGGAGGGCAAGGAGAACAAAAGGGGTCCCACAGGGTTCCTAGGGTGCCTGCCAAGGGGGCTGAGGCCTCCCGCCTTGATCACTACTCACTCCTCTCCATCCGTGAAGCCTCACCCTCCTCGGCCCTTTCCTGTATTTTAGGCCCAGCACACGAGATGGGGGCCCAAGAAATGGGAGACTGATGTTTACGGAGCACCTACCATGGGCTGGAATATCTCTGAGCTGGGCATGTCCCCTGTGTTACCTCTCTGAGGTGGGAGTTATTATTCCTGAGACAGACACCTGCTATAGCCACGGCTGCAGAGCCAGAACATGGAGCCAGAATTCCATGAGGTCTGCCTCTCCAAAGCCCACACTCTTTCCACTTCGCCGCCCTGCCTCCCGGTATGGGAACCACCTGCCTCTGCCCACCCAGCCGCTGTGCGTTCCCAGGCTTTCTGATGGTCTGAGGGTTCCCTGCCCATGGTTTGTTGGAACTTCCAACACATTCCATCATCTGAAGCCTGATAGCTCTGTGTCCCGGGCACTGAGCAGTGTTCCTTTTATGCCTACAATTGCCCTATAACCCATCTCAGATTTCCCCACTGTAGGCTGCCCACGGAGGCTGTGGCCCTATTGCCACCTGCCAGTCACAGAAGTGGATCCCCTCTGTGGTGGGGGTTGGGGGTGCTCAAAGCAGTACATAGATCAAGGCCCCCCTTGAAGTTCTGGTATCCTGTGCTAGAGGTGACCAGGAAAGCTGGGTGGTGTTGGATCCGGAGTAGGAGCAGGAGGGGACAAGAAGGGAGCCTCAAGAAGGTGGTAGAGGTGGCCTGGGACAGACCTAGTGAGTGGGGAGGGGTGCTTTTGAAGGGAATGGGCTGAAGCTGACTGGGGTGGACAATTTATCCTGAGAAGATGGCTGGGCTCTGGGAACAGAAGTATTAAAACAAAATCCCAGACCAGCAAGAAGAATCTGAAGCCGCACGAAGGAGGTGGCCATGCTCATGGGAGTGGGCTCTTCTGGGTGCTCTCCTTTCTCCAGACAATGGTACGGTGACCAACCCAACCAGCAAAGATAGCCACCACTGCTGGCAGAGACATCTCTGCTTTTCTTGAGCACTCTGAGGAGGCTCTGGAGTCCTCGTGTCTCAAACTTGGCATAAGGAAAATTCTGCTTTGCCTCTGACCACCGTCTTGCAGATACACAGGACCTCGGCTCCCTGGCATGGATGCACTGTCCTGCCCAGCGATAAACACTGTTCCTTGTCTGGCTCCTTCCCCAGCTGCCCTTCTCAGGGCTGGAGATTCCCAGGTCCCACCGCCCACCCTGGCTGGCCTGGTTCTCCTGTGCTCACTCTGTCAGGTGGGGTCTAATCCCAGCACAGCTGGAGAAAGGAAGATTATCTTTCGAACCAAAGTTTCTACCTTCCTTTGCCCAGGCTATTTCCCGGCCCCCCACGCTAGACTGGAATACGGTCCGTGTCCTTGTGGGTGCTAGTGGAGGAGGGAAAGAGCCGCCCAAAAATGAAGAATGAGCCATGAAACAGGTCATTCAGAAGCACCGATGACCTAAGGATTTTTTCCATTTATAAGAAACAGAAAATGTTTATCCTCTAGGAACTAGCTCTCCTCACATGGCCCTGATTTTTGTTTGTTTGTTTGTTTGTTTGTTTGAGTGGCTCTTTGATTGTCTTGGAATCTAGCCAAATCAGGAGGGAGGGGCCTCCAGGCGGCCGTGGAAAATCCTCAAAAGAAAGACAAGGTGGGTGAATCATGGCTTTCGGGGCAGATAGGAAAAGGACAAGGACAAGGAAGGGAGGGGATAAGGGTAGGTGGTGAGGGGATCCCTGCCGGACGTTCTTCCCCAGACAAACATGTGGAGCAGCAGGGAAAGGGGGAGATTTGAAGAGGGTTGGTGGGGATACTCACTCTCTGAAGCCAGAAAGCCCAGAGTGTTCCCTCTGCACGTCGTCCATGGCCCGGTCAGCCCAGGCCCCTTGCTCTCTCTGAGATGCGCCCCTTCATAGTCCAGGGTAACGGAGGGCGTCTTCCCAGCTCCGTGGGAGGCAGGTTGGGCACTCCCCTTTGAGTATACTTCACACTTTGTCAGCAGCAATGGAGCCCCCGGGTAAATGGGCCAGACTGGAAGAGGGATGCCATGGAGAGCTCTGGGACCCCTGCGCTCCAGGACCGGAGTGCAGGATGCAGAGAGCCCACTCTGTGTTAGGATTTCAAATCAGATACTACGGTGGCCAGCCTTTCATTTTGCCAAAATGGGACATTAAAAAAAAAAAAAAAAAAGCAACAATTACCATCCCCTACTTTCATCATCTCATAAAGGAAAAGGACAATCTAACAGTGGGAAGGACGCCTCTCAGAATGAAGTCCAACCCTGTAAGTCAAGTTAGCCCCACGTGACAACCCATACTGCCCCTTCTTAACTTTCCTCTGTTTGCACAGGACAAGGGAAAACCCCTTCAAGCTGCCATCTCTTTGTGATCTCTGTGTCCTCGTCTCAACAAGGAGGATAAAATCACTCTGTCAACTACACAGTGTTTACAAAATTGTCAGAAGGAACAACGAAAGGAAGCTGGTAGGGACCCAGCATGAGTGTTTGCAGTGATGCGGGTGTGACGCTGCAGAGACGAGGCTGTGAGCGGTTGCTGGGCAGTCACTCTGGTTCCAGGTGCGGAAGGCAGCACCATGCCCTATGGCAAGTTCATAATCCTCTCTCCATCTGTTTCCTCTTCTGCAAAAAGGGGAAGAAGTGTTACCTCCTGGCACCATTGCAACTGAGACATAAAATGCCAGCCCCACAGTAAATCTGAGCTGCTATTATTATTAATTATTATTATTCTCACTACTACTGTTGAGACAGTGGTAACCATCTAGGAAATCTGGGTAATGCTTAGGGCTTCCCTGAAAACTCTGATCCTAATTTGATCTCCCGCCAGCGAGAGTGCCCGTCTCCTCCTGTCTTCATCTTGTACCCCAGGCTCTTGTATTTGAGTCCGTGTTTCTGAACTCTGCCTCCTTCGGGAAACTAACCTCTGATGCCTGCAGATGTGGAAATGAAGCACGGGGAGGGACATTCTGGCCAACCCTGCAAAGGACAGGGCCTGGGGGGTGGGCAGGGGGCAGCCGGAGGGTTGGAGACAGCCGTGTGCTGATAAAAGCTTTGTCAGCTCTCTGAAAATTACGTGTATACATGGATATACATACACATGCATATATGTACATATGTATGTAAATAGGTACAGATGCTGGTCCTTATTGTCATCCTAATGCTGAAGATGGAAGCAAAGCAAGGAGGATGGATGTTGAAACTTCACTCGCTCCTCAGAGATGGGAGTGATGATGTCAGCGAATCAGGGCATAGTTTTTGGATACTGAAAGATTATTCTGTCAGGGTTTTTTTTTCTTTCTTTCCTTCTTTCTTTCTTTCTTTCTTTCCTTCCTTCCTTCTTTCTTTCTTTCTTTTTTTATTTTTTTGCTGTTTATCATGTAATGGCTACAGAAATGACACACTTTTAAATTTAGTCTGCACTGCATCTTCTCTAATAATTAAATCTAGGCCCGGACTGTCCAACCCAAGTGCAATATAAGCCATATATATCATTTAAAATTTTCTAGTAGCCCCATTAAAAAAAAAGCTCAAATTTATTTTCATGATATATTATACTTAACACAAATATTATCATTCTAACACGGAATCAATGTCAGAATTGTAAATGAAATATTTTACATTCTTTTCCCAGGCTGAGACTTTCTAATCCGGCGTGTGTATTATGTTAACAATACATCTAAACTGGACTAGCCACATTTCAAGTGTTCAGTGGCCAGGTGGGGCTACTGGCAATTATAGCAGACATTATGGCTTTAGACAATAAACAGAACAATACATCACTTCAAAATACGTTCACATATTGAGTTGTTATGTTGTACACTCAAAACGAATATAATGTTATGTGTCAGTTATATCTCAATTTTTAAAATTATAAAAAAAATGAATGAAGCTTTGATTTGTAGTGTTTGGTGATTCCTTTGTTGTAAATATTCCCATAATGGTGGTTTCCATCACCAATATGATGCTGCTGATTACAGAGTGTACATCGTTGCATAGCATTTCCACCATACTGATTCAAGAGATGTAAGTCATCTCAAGAGCTTAGATAATAGTAACTTAACTAAGAAGTTATGAGTTTTAAACGTTTCTTAACTTTGTTTTTAGTTTAATTTATCTAATTGTAAGTTTAGATAATTTAAGTCAAATTATGGCTCTGTATAATAAGCAGCCCACAAATTCTTAAAAATCTAGCAGTTGGCTGTCGTCAGCCCACTGAACTTGCCCCAGCACAACACTGGCGAGAGATAAGAAAAAAGAAAGGCTTCAAAGGGGCCAATGGGTTTTGGCAGAAATGAAAATAAGATTTCTCTTTGTTGAACTAAACAGGCATTTATTGAGAGTGGTGGTTAATTTTATGTGTCATCTCAACTGGGCTACCAGACATTTGGTCAAACATTATTCCAGGTGTGTCTGTGATGGTGTTTCTAGATGAAGAGAACATTTGAATCTGTAGACTGGGTAAAGTAGATGATCCTCCCAAACGGTGTGAGCCTCATCAAATCCACTGAGTACCCGAATAGAACAAAAATGCTGAGTTAGAAGAAACTTTGCTGGCTTGACTATTTGAGCTGGGACATCGGTCTTGTCCCTCAGACTAGAATTTGCACATCAGCTCTCCTGGTTCTCAGATCTTCGAACACCCACTGGAACAACACCACTAGCTCGCCTGGGTCTCTAGCTTACTGACTACAGATCTTGGAACTTCTCAGCCTTCCCAGTCATGTGAGCCAATTCCCTATAATGAATGTCTGTATTTATTTATCTATCTATCTATCTATCTATCTATCCACCCATCCATCCATCCGTCTGTCTATCTATCTGCCTATATCTTTTTAGTTTCTGTTTCTTTCTGACAAAAACATTGAGGTTCCTTCTGGCATAGGGATTGTGTAAGAGGGCTGGTATAGGGAAGGGAGGGTGGGAATATGATTCTGGCCCTCAGAGGTCTTAAGATCTAAGGGAGGCACATATGGTTGCAGAAACCATAACTTGTGCAAGCTCTAATGGTGACCCGAAGGGCTGTGGACCCCAGAGGTGAAGAAGTAAAAGGACGCCTGGCTCTGTCTTCAGGTCATTGCCTCACTTTGTCCTCAGCTTCCTCTGTGTTGAATGAGAAGTTTCTCTTCCAACTTCTGAGGTGTCTTCTCAGATGACAAGAGCAGTGGTGGCTTCCTAGATGATGTCATACTTTAGGGGCAGGAATGGGAAGGACACTTTGCTCAGGAGATGATTACCTTGGTGTGACTGCAGAATAAAGGGGAAGGAAGAGCAAAGAGGGCATGCGCCAGAGTTTTAGAGTTGGTTTAGAGTTTTTGTTCTTGATTTTATTTAGAGATCTAGTAGATGAGGAGCATGAGGATTAGAGACGTCAAAGAACTTGCCCTTGGTCACACAGCTAGTAGCTGGAAAAATCAGGTCCCCTTGACTTGATATAGATAAGTATGTTTTTTAATTTATGCATTCATGCCCAAACTCACACAGTCATGTAATTATCCCTGTTAGCAACTTATTTCCAGATGCATTGATGGGGTTGGGGGTGGGGGGTGGTCCAGGTCTCTCAGAAAGGCAACTTCAGAAAATGGCAGGGAGAATGGGAAGAATACTATGAAATTCCTGAGGAAAAAACACGAGAACAGCTGATTAAATAAGTAGCTTTCATTATTCTCTGAGAAAGGGTCTTTATATTTGGACACCTTGGCCTTGCATCTGTTCTCACAAGGGGAGACCTCAGTAGCGTCTTCTTTGCATCCCTATCCTTGCCTCACAGAGCTGAAGTACCAAGGAGACTGACTGTCGGACCTCTTGAGAGCCCCAAGCACCCCAGATAGCCCCAACCTCCCTACACACTGAACAGGAGCGTATAGGAGTTGTTCTTGATCCAGGCTTTGGGTCTGCAACAGACGGGCCAGCAGGTCAGGCTCAAATGGAGTCTTCTTAGACTCCTCAGAGCTCCAAGTCTGAATATGGCAGCACAGAGAGGGCCCCCAACTCCCCTCCTATAGCCTGCCCTTGTCTTTCTACCCTTGGCTCTGTCCTCACTGTAAGGACCTCATGCAAACACTAGCCTTCAATTCCAAGCTCCAACCAGAGCTGCAGACAGACCAGAGAAGAGCCCACCAGCAAAGCAGTCTGATGGGCCTAGGGAAGAGGCCTGTATAAGTCTGGGTGTGGGCTGGGGGTAGTGGGCAGGGAATTCTGGGGTTTGGATTGCCTAATAGAAGAGAGTGGCTGCAGATGAGCTTGTCTCAGTGACCCTACAGACTCCTAGCTCTGTGGGGAGAGGAGAGCTGGGAGGGACCAAAACAGGGCCTGCTAAAGAAGGGTCCAGAGCAGGGGCCCCTGTGACCTAGTATAAGGACCCACACTAAAAAAACTTAGGGGCAAAGAGACTATGAAATGCACTTGGGGCATGAACCAGAAGTGGCCCCCACACTCTCCTACCTGGATGGTGCATGTGTGCTAGAGATTGGGCAGAGGGAATTTCTGTTTCCCTCTTGTTTCTGCCCCAGGCCTTAGTTCTGTTTTCAGAAGCCAGGTCTGAGACACTGGTATTGGGAGAGGTGTACTATGAAGCTGGGGACTCTGGGACCAAAGATACGGGTGTGAGAGAGCAAAGGGTGAGGCTGGAGCCAGTCCTGCAAACTGGGCAGGACTGCCAGATATGCTCAAGGACATGCAAGGGCCCGAGTGCCACACGGTCAAGGTCATCTTTAGGGGATGGCCAATGTGGCCATGGTAATGTCCCCTGGTGGTGCGGGAGGGGGCAAATGCTTCCAAAGGAGAAGCTTTTTAGGAATTTCTCTTGGGTCCTGCTTGGGGTCAGTGACAGTGGCTCTCGGTATCTCTAGGTAAGCACCACCTATCCCAGGTGGGTAGGGCCAGGTGCCAAAGCCGTCCTCTCTCCCCAAAACACACCAGGGCTGAATCGGCCACAGCCCCAGTTGTTTTGACTGCCCTGTCAGAAGCTGCTGCTTGCTACATTCACCTTCTCGCCCTCTAAGGACTGTAATTTGGCGCTTTCTAAGTGCTCGTTTGTGGTTTCCAGACACTCGATGGTATAATTACAGAAATGGACTTGCCACCTCCCTGACTCTGGGTCAGGTGTACCTGTTGGCCCAAGGTTTGCAGCTGAACATTCTGAGGACAGAAAGCAGCCCAGGTATTGCCTCCTGCCCCTGCCCTAAGTGCCACAGGGCACTCACCTGGTGGGAGAGGAGGCCTGAGAACAGAGAGCAAGACCTGGACTTGTGGTGGAGAATAGATGCAGGGAGCCAGGAAATAGAGTGGATGGTCTAGTCCTATTTTGGAGAGCCCCAGGAGGAACCTGGAGGCATGTTAGCAAGGAGTCGGGGCAGATGCCTGAGGATGGGGCTGAGATGAGCAGGAGGGACCCTGGAACCCAGATCCCTCTCTGCAGACAGGTGAAAGGCTGCTTCCCAAAGCACAGATGCCAGCTTGTGCTGGCACACGAAATCAGCCCAGGCTCTGCCATCGCCTGTTTTATAGTCCTGACATTATTTTGAGGTGTATTAGGAAAGATGTCATTCAATAGTTTAAAAATTTTTTTTATAAATTAATTTATTTATTTTCAGAAAAACAGTATTCATTATTTTTTCACCACACCCAGTGCTCCATGCAATCCGTGCCCTCCATAATGCCCACCACCATGTACCCCAACCTCCCACCCCACCCCGCCACTTCAAACCCCTCAGATTGTTTTTCGGAATGGAGTTGGGAGAAATTGGAAGGGGAGGTGAACCAATAGTTTAAAAATTTGCCTTAAAAGTAAATATATTGAGTAAACTTGCAGGCTCATCTAAAGCAAAAATATTTAAGAAAATTACAGTCCAAGTGGTTTGTAGATACGGGCAAAATCCCACGTGGCACCTGAATGGCTGTAGATGGGGAAATATTGGAGGAGACATGTACATGTTAGAGAGGGGCAAACAGGCACAGTCGGCAGAGGCCAGCTATCCCAGCACAGCTCTGGGTTGGCTGCCAGGGTGGGGCCAGCTCCTGAGGGCTGTGAGAAGCTCAGGGCTGGGCAAGCTGCCACGGTGTAGACAGCTTGGGATAGAACCACATTTTTCTCCTCGGGAATAAGTGTCCTCCAAGTCAGAGAGGGGATAGAGACTCAGAAATGTCCCCAAATACAGAAACATTTGGCAAAGGGAAAGAGAAATTTGAGCCTCATCTGTGTCTCTCTATTGAGCAGAACCACAACCAAGAAGTATATGTTGGGGGGAGGTGACTTCAACATGCAGTGAGGAAGGACTTTCTTCTAAAGGGAACTGTCTGAAAATGGGCCCTGGGCCAGGGAAGAGTGGTCCTCTCACTGGCCTCCAGTAGGGTTGGGGAAGGGCATCTCCTCCCCTCGGGTTCCTCCTAGCAAGTCCAGTGTGACTCTCCAATGAGGCAAAGTGGGAGGGACATGACCACCACGCTCTCAGTGGCAGCTGAGAAGAGGCTCATGGCCAGTTGAGGCCAACTTTGATTGTTGGGAATGGAATGAATGAGAACAGGGAGAGTGAGACTCTGTGGAACCTGACAGAATGTGCTTCTTGCCTCAGCTCTCAGGAGATGTTCGGATGGAGGCCCTGCCTCAGACATCTCGAGATTCTGGTCCACGGAAAACAACCACAGCCTGGAGCTGAGCGTGTCAGAATGAAGAACGTGGCCAACCTGTTGCCCAGCCTGAGGCCCAGCTTGAATCCCCGTACGACACTGAGGCAGGTAATTGTCGGTGCTGGAGGCCTTTGGAGGTGTCTGCCCAACTGACTCATGAGGTGGGGCCCAATTTGGCAATCTGAACCCTGTGTTTGGGTGTTAGGACAGCAATGCTGCCTGGGTTTCCTCAGGGAGCAAAACTAAGACATCACTTACTCTACTCTTTCTACTTCCATCTGGGGCTATCCTTCAACAGTGGAAGAGCCATGAGCCAGCCATGCTCATTTCCCTGGAGGAATGTGGAGAGGACCAGGATATGGGAGTTCTCATGAGGGTGCAAGGTGACAGGGAGGGCAGAATTAGCAAGGAATCCAGAGCTATTTTCATATTAGGCATGCCCCATTCTTCTCAAGGAGTAGAACTTCAGTCAAGATCCCAATACAGGGGTGCCTGGGTGGCTCGGTGGGTTAAAGCCTCTGCCTTCGTCTCGGGTCATGGTCCCAGGGTCCTGGGATCGAGCCCCGCATCGGCTCTCTGCTCAGCGGGGAGCCTGCTTTCCCCTCTTTCTCTGCCTGCTTCTCTGCCTACTTGTGATCTCTCTCTCTCTCTGTGTCAAATAAATAAATAAAATCTTAAAAAAAAAAATCCCAATACAAAGAAAAGGCAGTCTCTGTTTTGGCCAACCAAGAAAACTGGGGCTTTGGGAGGATGAACAAAGCCCATTATGTTTGGGGTAAGCCCTCTGGGGATGTCTGGGAAAGGGTGGGGCCATTTCCACTGCCTCCTTCACAAGGAACCGGACCACTGGGAAATGTCAGTGTTTGTTATGAGGCCAAATTCCTCAGGGAGATACCAGGTGTGGTGTCATTTTCCAGGAAAGACACATTCTTCACCAACTGTCTGAGACTTCCCTACAAATTGGCCTCTTGCCTTTCTTGGTCACACCAGCATTGAAGACTTATAGCTAGTGACAGGGGGAGAACCCAAGGTGGACAAAAACAGGAATGAGCAAAGTCAAGTGCCCAGGAAATGAGGCCACTGAGCTGTCAAGACCATTCCCCTCCAGACAACCAGGATGAAGCCTGGCACAGTGGAGTGATCTTTACCAAGCAGCCTGGGCCCCGCCCAAGAGGCCAGACTGCAGGATGGAGCAGATGTGAACTTGAAGGCTCAAGATATCAAATAGTAACCAAGGGATGGGTCTAATTCCAGCCCAGGTTCTTCCTATCCTCCACCAACAAGTGAGCACCTGTGACTGTCAGTTTGTGCCAGGCATTGCTCCTGCTGCACCTTGGGGGCAAGGCAATGTGGAGGGGTCAAAAGGGAAAGGTCAGTACTGAGGAAGATGGACTCAGGGACCCATCTGGAGTGACCTCTCCAACTGAAATCAGTGAACAAAAACTCAGAGTGTATATAGTCCCTGGGTCAGAAAAACATGTATCTGGCAGAGGAACTACAGGGGATGGTGCTGTTCTATGGACCTAGTCCAGTGCCTGGTGGCACAACATGGGAAATGGGCAAGTAAATGAGACCTAAGGTGGTCGTCTGCTGTGAGCAGCTTTTGCAAGAAGGCTGTGAGAAGAGGAACTGGAAGGGAGGTGGGGCAGGACTGGGTGGAAGAGGCAGGGGTGAGGTCTTGAGATTGGGAGAGGGTTAACTGGGTGTGGTGTGGAGGATAAAGAGTAGGTTCTTTGACCAAAGCAGAATCTGGATAGAGACAGTGTATTTGTATCCTACTGTTGCAGTAACAATCAGAAACTCAGTGATGGAAACAACATAAACTTATTATCTCATAGCTGCAGAAGTCAGAGTCAGAAAGGGCTATCTGCTGGGCTAAAAGCAAGGTGTGGGCAGGGCTGTGTTTCTTCTGGAGGCTCTAGGGGAGAATTCATTTTCTTGCCTTTTGCAGCTTCTAGAGGTCACCCACCTGCCTTGGCTCACAGGTCCCTTTGTCCCTTCTTCAACAATGGCCATAGTGGTCTTCTGGTTTGACGTCACTCTGACCTCCCCTCTGCCTCCTTCCTCCACATTTAAGGACCCTTGGGATTATGTTGGATCCACCTAGATAATCTAGGGTAACTATCCTAATTTTAAGGGTAACTGATTAACAACCTTAATTTTTTCTGCAGCCTAAATTTCCCTTTGCCAGGTAACATATCATTGTCCAGGTTGTGGGCATTAGGGCATGGACCTGTGCCTATACCAGATGGTAGTAGGGATGGTGAGGAAGGGGTATCCAGAGCAATGAGGAGGTTGAGTGTAAGGCCAGTAGGAAGCTACTGTGCATTCTCGAGCAAAGGAAGGCCATGCTTTACCAAGTAACCGGGGGATAACTTCAATTCTCAGGGTTAATGTGAGATCATTTTCCAGACTCAGAACAATGAAGCCATGTTATGTCTGAGGTCTTGCAGACCATAACACGTTATTGTTCTCTGCTGAGGGCAATGTGCCAACCTGCAGGAGGCCATGGCTGGTGCCAGAGTGAGGGGCCCCAGCCCTCGGGGATGCCTAGGTCAGCTGGGAGCTAGGGACTGCCTGAGAGGCTGGGTAGAAGGCTGGGAAATATTGATTGCCACCGAGTGTCTCCCTGGTCCTGAATGGTGAGACTGCCCTTTCTGAGGAGGTCTAGAAGGTGAGGAGGTCGATGGGTGGGACAGGCCCTAGAGGCAGACTCGAACCGGTTGGGGCTCCTGGGCCACTGAGGAGGGAAGTAAGGCATGGTGGGGGTGGGGGGGGGTCACTGTGAATGAAGCTTTTGTTCACTCCTTAACACATACTCTGTCTGGGAAGGCAGATGGGTAAATGGAGAACCAGGCCTCATAGATCCAGGGAGTCAGGAAGTCTCACCTTGCGGGGGCATCATGGTGTTGGTGGTCCTAAGGGTGCCTCCAGAATTTCTGCATGAGCAGGGCTTGGGGCTTAAGAACTGTGATCTGATTGGAAAGGGGCGATGGGACGACAGGGCTGGCTCAGAGCTGGTGGGCAGAGCAGTAAACCATTTTCGTTAAGGTGGTATGGTGATTTGAGGAGGCGTTGGTGTGTGGTCAAGTGGGCTGCTAATGGAGTTTACGGCTGTGCTGGGCTCCTTGGGGTCCCCTGGGTATCACCACTTGGATGCTGGTTGAGAGCATAGGCATTAGGAACAGCCAGACCTGAGGTCAAATCTCAAGTTTGCCACTTACTAGCTGATGACCTTACAGAAGACACAATTCCTTTCTGAGGTTCAGAAAACAGGGATAATAATGGCTTTACTGCCTATGGTAATGTGAGTAGTAAATAAGACAAGGTATGTTCAATCTTAGCACAATTTCAGGCACACAGTGAGGCTTCAATAGCCATTTATTTCAAAGAAGAGTGAGAGGAAATCAGGTCCAATGTCACCAAAAGAAATGAGGCTACATCTGAATAAGATGGGGTTCATTTATTTTCTAAGTAGTGTGGCCTAACTCAAGGAGTTAGTCTAATCCCTATGAGGTCACTTGGTAGCCCATCCACCCCCAAGAATCAAAAATGCCAAATAACCCTCAGGCTGGGTCACCCCTTCTTATCCACTTGTCTTCACGGCCTCTTTTCAACAAGAGTAAAAGTTCTGGGGGACACTATCCGGGTGTCTTGGCGTAGAGAGTTTCAAGGATGGGAAAGAGGAGCAATAGAGGGAAAGGCTGGAGGTCAAACCAAGACACTCGGTCACACATGTGGTCTTGGGAAAAGACACCTCTTGGCCATCCGGAATAGACAGCTACAGAGGCATCTGGGCCTTTGCCGTGCATCTGGTGCCAGGGATGTAGGGAGAGGAGTGGTAGTAGGTGATCCCCAAGCTTCCATCCCAGGGACACTGTATAGGATGGCCCCAGTCCTCTGGAGTCTTGCCCCAGAGTCCCAGCTGCCCTACCCCAGGTCCTAACAGTCCCAAGCGGGAAGAGTTCTCCCCAAGGACCACCCCTCTATCCCCACTCAAGGATGGACACTCCTCCTCACCAGGGCTGCTGCAAGATGCTGACACACACTCACGGCTGAGTGGCCCTCTGTGTTTGCTGCCCTCACAGGCTGCCTGGAGACCAGAGACGCTGCCGAGGTCCTCATCAGGTCAAGTCAGGGTCACCGACCAACAACCTGAGCATCAACAACAGTGAAGACAAGGGCTTTTGGTGTCACACTTGCCCATGTTCATGTCTAGGCTCTGGCACTTAACAGCTACTTATGTTCTCTGGGCCTCAATTTCCTCATTTGTAAAATAAGGATAATAACTGGCTCACCTCATGATGTTGTAAAGATTAAATGAGTTACACTATCGAGACCCGGGCCTGGCTCTCAGCCGGTGCTAAGTGTGCCTATGGTTACTGTCTTCTGTCATACCACAGAACACATCCTGAGCATGATCCATCCCATGTTCTGAGTGGTTTGGGATCATGGACAAGTCCAGGGTCAGAAAGGCACCCCAACTAGCCATTGTCAGGCACCCATTTGGAACAGACTGCCTGAGAAGCCTCTGGGTCTCTGTCTCATGTTTTGTGGCAGAGAAGCCAAGACAGAGGAAGAGTCAGAGAGAGACACAGAAAGACAGAGACAGATGGAGAGACAGAGACAACACTCAGGGTAACTGCCCCTCTTAGCATGAAAGGCAGGGAGAAGGTGGGCCCAGGGGTAGGGGTGTGAATGGATCCACCTGGCTGGCTGGACGGCCATGGGAATCCAGGGATTGGGTGGGATGAGGGACAACAGGAGCCCTTGAAAATGACTCCAGAGGATATGGATTTGAGTAGACAGCTAGCTGAGTGCACAATGTGGTCTGGACATAGGTGAACAGTGTGTGATTCTCACTCCTTCCATCAGTGGGAGGAGGGATGGGAGAAGGGCAGGAGCAAAGGGGTTTCCAGTACTTGTTCCTCATCATCTCTGGCACCAGCCCCTGGAGGGACCAGGCCTGGCAGGGGCAGATGATTTCAGGAGAAAGGGCCTTGGTGCTGACATTGGCTCAGAGGCCAGTCTCCACCCAGCCCTTGCACGACTGAACACAGGCAGCAGATAGGGGTCACCAACCTGGGCCTGGCAAGGAGATCGGGGGACCCAATCCTGTCCTCAGACCTTGTGTCTACCCCACAGGCCCGTCCTGTTCACTGTTGCACTCCCACGGTGGTGGCTCACTGCATGGAACCCCCGCCAACAGCTCAAAACACTCGTGTTAAATGAAGAAATGATGAAATAATTGGTACAAGTGTTTTTGCAGTTGCCTTGGACACTGTGTCTCTCTTGGAAAAGGCTGACCCGTTTCCATGGGCCCTTGACAGTGCTTGTCAGTCCCAGTGGCCAGTGAGCGAAGCCAGCAGTTTATGCCTATACGGTGTTAGGACAGGATCTGGGAGCGCGCGCGGAGGGTGCAGCTGGGCTCAGAAGGTGTTGGTGTGCCTCCAGGACTGTCTCAACGCCCAGTGTATTTCCTGAGCCAGCCCCGCGTCTTCTCTCTGCTTCCCCTACACCATTTTCTGTACTGGCTCACCCCAGGTGATTATAGCTCTTGCAGAGCTGGCAGTGGCGGGGGTGGGGGGGTGGCCAATGGAAACCAGTCTGTCTCTGTCCCCAGGCCTTGCTCTAGGGCAGGACTAGGAGGCAGTGCACCTAGCAGAGGCTCCGTTGGAGAGGACAGCTCTAGCCTCTGCCTCCGCCTTCCCTTCCTTAGTTGTGGCTGCTGTGATGGGAGGAGGAAGGATCAGGGAGGAAAAGAATGTGCAGGTTAGGGATGCAAGTGGGGCTCCTTGCCTCTTCTGACCCCATCAGATAGAAGCCTGGGATCAGTGAGTAGTGTCCCTGCCTCTCCTTCGTAGAGAAAGTACTGTGAGTTTGCAGAGTTCCAGGCACACTCATACCCACGTGTGAGGACAAAAGCGAATGCCAAGAAAGTGGTAAAAAGCCCTTCTTTGTTTCTTCACCATTTTAGATGTACAAATGCGGAGTTTGTAGGACAGTGCCTTGCAAATGGTGAGGACTCTGTGTTTATTAAAAAAATAAAACCACCCTCCATGAGAAAACCAAACACAGAGGGTTTTGCTGTATATCCTTTTTTAAGTCCCTCTGACTAATTAAAGTATTTGTTGATTTCCAGTCCATAGTTTCAATCAACCCAGGGGGATTTTCAAAGGCTTTGGTATGTCATTGGCAAAATACCCTTCAAATGAGGAATGAGCATTCCCCAGACTTGCAGAGGCCTGTCAGAGGGCAGCTCAGCATTCTGTCCCACAAGCGCCAATCGCCTGCTCAGTGTGAGGGGGAAGGGCAAGGCTGCTCCCAGGGCCCCCTGAATGTTTGCCCCACCCTTCCTGCCAACCCCAGCCAGCTCAAAATTACAACTCCAACTTGCACGGCCCCTTTCCTTCTGCATCTGCAAACCGTGCTTCCTCCCAGTGTGATGGGGGAAACGGCAGTGCAAGGCCAGGCTATGTGTCCGGGGTCCCAACAGTGCAAGGGCTCCCTGTGGACCTAGACATAGCCCAGAGTAGGCCCACAAACTTCCCTACCTAAACTGTAGCCCACAGCTTGTGTGAAGCCCTTGTGCCAGAAAAGTCAGCTCCAAGGGCCCATTTATGACCATGACCCAAGTAACAGCAACAGGACACCACCTCTGAAAACCACCCACGCCAAGGCAAAGTGGTTGCTTTGCTTGGGGACATTTGCCTTCCTAGCCAGGTCTGTTTCCAGTTGGGGGTTTGACAGTCGCAGAGAGGTAGGGAGGCCCTCTCAGCAGCATGGGGAGCCCCAGCACACATGGCCACAGGAGGGTGGGCTGGTGTCACCAGCTCCCCAGTCTGCAGAGGGGCTGGGTTCCTCGATGGCCCTGCAGTCCCGAGAATCTAGCCGAGATCAAAGCCGGGACCCAGAGTTGAGGTGGGGGGCAGGATGCCACTGACTCTGGGTGGAGGTAGGAAAAATCTTCCTTCGGTTCTTCCCCGAGGCAGGGCTGTGTGAGGAGGCGCCAGGGCTGGCACACGGTCCCTCTGCCCTTGCCCATCCTGCTGAATCTGGCTCTGTACTCCCAGATGGGGCTGCCAGCCGCTGCCCAGTGAATAGGGTGATTCATGCTCTGACTATTGCTCCCCACTTTTTGTGCTGAACACGCATGGGATAGAAAGCCTGCAAAGGCGAGGACGCTACCACTTTTTTCCTCTCTCAGAGGGGTACGGAAGGGCTGGGGCAGGGCATAGGGGCAGCTAGGGAGCTCAGGTGCTGAGCGCTCACAGGGCCAGAGGTGGTAGAAGGAGAATAGAGTGAAGGGCAAAGGACGAAGAGTCATAAGCTCTGCCGTCAGAGGGGGCCCAGACGAAAGCGGACCAGGGCCCACCTTCTGGACATGGACCCAGGGAAGGAAGCCAATGGATGGGACTCAGAGACACAGCATGGGGCTAGGGAGAGCCTCACAGCAAGATCTGGGGAAGGAATGGAGGGAAATGCCTTATGTCTGCCAGGTCAATTCAACAAACGTTTGCTGAGCACCTTCAGTGTGTCCGGCTGGGCTGAACGTGTGGTGGTAATGTGAAGGGGAGCCAGCTGTGTTTCCTAACCTTGGGGCATGTCCTATTCAGTGAGACCCAGAGGCTGTGTGCAAAACCATCTTCTGTTTACCTGTGGGGTCTACTCCTCACATTTCCTGAGAGGCTTAAAGATTGCAATGGGGCTCCGAGGAGGGAACCTTGGGCTGGAATTGCAGGATGAGTCCAATCCCTGCCCATGGACACCTGGATTTATCCTTCTCACTGCCTGCTCTCTGAGGGAGGTTAGGTGTCCTGCCCCCTCTGTGGGCAGACCCACAGCGCCAGCCACTACAGCTTACTTAGCACTGTGCTCGTCTTTGCTGATGGGAAAGGCTAGGCAACGTGTGCTGCCATGACTTGGTCACTCCCTCCGTGGGTGCCCGGCAGAGCAGCTCAGTGAGCTCGCTGTAATCCCTCCCTTCCTGCCACAGTGCCAATGCCGGGCTGGGGTGGGACTCTCCCACACTGCGGTGTTACCAGTGCCTGGCTCCCCACCCCCGATATTTATAGCTGTCCAGGTCTGGCACTGCAGGAGGGACCACCTTACCTGCTGGGAGGAGGGTTCCCACAAAACTCGGACTGAAAAGTGCCGCCTCCCCCCCCTACCCCAAGTCAGGCACCTAAACACTCCCTGCCACAGTTACTCGCCACCCACACACCCTTGGTCCCTGGCATCTGAGCTTGGCACACTCTAGAGATTCTCAGACTGGCCAGAATGCATTCCTGTTCCACTGAGTCCTTCTCTTTCCTCTACACAGCTGGGAGGAGGAGGGATGGAGGAAAGAGAATGTCCCAGTGTCTTGGGAGGGGTGGGGCTTCCCCGAGGGCAGCGGACTGAACCCAGGGCCTGTGCTGGGGTGCAGGGTGCATAGCCTGATGGTGATCTTCCAGTGGAGAGGGAGAACCATGCTAGGAGATCCTGCTTTCAGCTTGGATCTGGTCTCTCAGACCAGATGACCCTGTCAGGGTCCCTAAACACTCACATTGGTCCCCCAAGAAGGAACAAAGTGGGAAATTGGCAAACTCAGTAAAATTAATCTCCGAGAGCTTCAGGAATTCTCCAGGTGGCAAGGCAACCCAGACCTCATTGCCCAAGACCTGGGAGGTGAGCTCTGGCTATCGGTCTGTCTGTCTGGATTTACCTGTCCACTGCTTGCTCATCACAGCCCTCTGGTGAACAAGCACATCTTAGCTGATCCCCGGTAGCCTAGAGTCATTTTCCCACAGCTGTGGCTTCCCAGGAGCCAACCACAAGCCTGACTAGAGATTCTCCAGTTTGGGCTGGGTTCTCATTCCTTTACTCTTGAGAATGTACTTCCTCGGCCCCAAGGCTCTCGATCCATCCCCTACTTCCCCAGGAGCCCCCTGGACCTGTCCCAGCTCCTAATGGCCCAGTGCTGTGTGGACTTAGAGTCCTGTTTCTGTATTAGGGAGGCCGAGAGGTGGCCTCACTCATGTCTACAGCTAAAAGGGCCACGTGCTTTAAGACAGACACATGCTCAAACCTAAGCACCACGTGGTGCCCACCGGGACCAGCACAGCAGAGGGGACTAGCAGGAGTCCTCCCTAAAGCAGCTGTGTCAGACTGTGATGCCGACGGCCCGGTCCCCCAAGTTGGCTCCACGGGGCCTAACTGGCAGGATAATCCACAGTCTCAGAATTCCACTTCCCATGCCCCCAGCCCTCAAGGAAACTCTGGGCTGGCGCTCAGAGAGAGTATAGCCATCCCCGCTGCTCGCAACGGGGTGGTTCTCCGTTATAACAGGCCGGCGGATTCTCAACATGTTCCTGATGAGATTAGGAGCTCCTGCAGGTATGTGTTTGTGGCAGCCTTTAGCCTGTATCAACAGATACGATGACTCATTTCTTCCCTAGTGGAATAACTGAGGGCTTGCTGGAACACACCTGGGGGGCTGGGGGTGTGGGCAGAACAGCTCCCTCTGAAGAGAGACATAACTGCCAGGCTGAGTCTAAGGACCTTTTATGAGGGCTTGCATGGGGACCCCGGGTTTGCTAAGGCCCCGCGGGGTCCTGGAGAGGCTGAAGAGCAAGGGGAGAGGTCAAAGCCACGGAAAATACTGAATCAGGAGGAGATGTGGAGGGATTGGCCTGGCCCTGTAGACCTATAGACCTGGGACTGAGAATGTCCCACATTCTCTGTTTCTGGAGCTTGTGGCTTAGGGAGATTTCCTGGCCCAAATCCTGCCAGAGAATCTGCCGAGTGGGCTCTGGGATGATAACTTCACCTCCCCCTAGGAAAGGGAATTCTGCAGTAAAGGACAGAAGTCTACTCTCCCCTCTAGCACATAGCTGAGATGTCAGGTCACATTGCCTTTCCAAGTGCCAAGGTCCCTGCAACAACCCTCTGCCTAAAAGAGTAAAAAGAGCAGATCTCTCGCAGTGGGAGACTCTCTTGGCCTCCAATTCATGGACAGTATGCCCCATGTTGAGATGGCTGACGATATCCCCAGTCCTGTAAGGAGCCTTCCGGACATTGGCCAAATGTACCCTGCCTTTCTAGTGTCCTTCTTGGGTGCTTGCAGCCCCAGGCCCCCATGGTGGAGAAAGACTGGCTGGCAACATCGCCAACTTTCTGCCAAGACATCAGCGCTGCAAGGCAAGGTTATTCCTAACTGAGCACAGCCTGCCAGGAAGCAAGCGTTTGCTCCCCGTACCACTGTGCAGGTGTGCCGGTGAGCTCACAGCTGCCCCCTGGGCATGCCCAGCCCACTTAATCATTCACAGCTCGACAGCTCTCCCGCCCAACCCAGTTCTAGAGAATAAAAAGGGGGGATTGCAGTTCTTGGGTAACAGAGCCACTTTCTGCATCCTGCTGAGCTCTGTTCTCTTTAGCACTTCCCAACCCCAAGTTCCCGGTACTCTTGCTCCACCAGGAACGAGCCATCATGTCCCGCCAGTCAAGTGTATCCTTCCGGAGCGGAGGCAGCCGTAGCTTCAGCGCTGCCTCTGCCATTACCCCGTCTGTCTCCCGCACCAGCTTCACCTCTGTGTCCCGGTCCGGGGGTGGCGGTGGCGGCTTTGGCAGGGTCAGCCTGGGGGGTGCCTGTGGAGCTGGTGGCTATGGCAGCCGGAGCCTCTACAACCTGGGAGGCTCCAAGAGGATCTCCATCAGCACAAGTGGTGGCAGCTTCAGGAACCGATTTGGAGCAGGTGCTGGTGCTGGAGGTGGCTATGGCTTTGGAGGTGGAGCCGGGAGTGGATTTGGTTTTGGCGGTGGAGCTGGTGGAGGTTTTGGGCTTGGTGGCGGCGCTGGCTTTGGAGGCGGCTTTGGTGGTCCTGGCTTCCCTGTGTGCCCCCCTGGAGGCATCCAAGAGGTCACCGTCAACCAGAGCCTTCTGACTCCCCTCAACCTGCAAATCGACCCCACCATCCAGCGGGTGCGGACTGAGGAGCGGGAGCAGATCAAGACCCTCAACAACAAGTTTGCCTCGTTCATCGACAAGGTGAGTGGGATTGTTTGTGAAAAAACCACCATACGTGTGGAGTAAATGCCAAAGAAAGTGGGAAGACGGGAGATTTTCTGACTTTGTGCAAAGACCTCCATAGTTGGCGGTTACAGTTTTTTCTGTGTCCTGAATTTGTGGCCCATTTTCTTAGTTAGACTCTTCCTTGGCTGCTTAAGAGAGAGGGTCTTATTTCTTCCCCTTCTGAGATGACCTTATAAGGGCTTCTTGATGACTATAGGGCAAAGGGAAGAGTTCTATGCTCCCTATAACAGGGCTGATTGAACAAAAAGATAGATGAGCTCATCCGGCAGTAGCTTGAGAGTCTTTACAGCCGCCCAGCTGTGTCCAGTGCAGTCTGGGAGTCTTGTCTCCCATAGAGGAGTGAAGCCAAGCACCTCACTCTGGACCTCCACTCTTGCGGCCCAGGGTCTGGCACTGTACATGGAAGGAGTAGGGGACCAGCATGAAATGGGAGGGAAATTGGTGAACTGATCATCAAAACATGAAATTCAGGTTTCTCCACCTTCAAACCCTGCCCTCTCCAGGTGCGTTTCCTGGAGCAGCAGAATAAGGTCCTGGACACCAAGTGGACTCTGCTCCAGGAGCAGGGCACCAAGACCGTGAGGCAGAACCTGGAGCCCTTGTTTGAACAGTATATCAACAACCTCAGGAGACAGCTGGATAGCATCCTAGGGGAGAGGGGCCGCCTGGACTCGGAGCTGAGGAACATGCAGGACCTGGTAGAAGACTTCAAGAACAAGTGGGTTGCAGGGAGCAGAGATGGGGCGGGTGATATCCTCTTGACACCAGATGTACTTTATAAACACGCTGCCACTTATGCCTTCCCCACGGGCTAGATGCATGTATGTTTCATGGGTACCTGAAGCACTGGGGAAAAAAAATCCTGCCCATGTTTATAAAGTACCAGCCCCAAGCTCAGTCCTTTGGTACCACCAGCACTTAGCCACCAGTCAGAGCAAGAGGCTCAGTGCCCTTGGTACTGCCTGGTAAAATGAGCCATAATGTAATCCTTATTCTTTGGGGGCTTTTCTCCCCAGTATACCCAAAGTCCACAGCATGGGCGCTCTGATAGATTTTCCCCAAACCCAACTTAGTGACTCAAATAATTTCTTTAGTCCTTATGGAGCAGCAGCTGGGTTGATAGTTTTTTTTTTTTTTTTTTTTTTTTTTTTTTCACAAGGCTGTGAAAGTTGAAAAAAAGCACTAGGGAAATTGACTAGATATGGAGTTGGGGAGGAAATAACACAACTTCTTTATGGGAATATCCTTGAACCAACTGAATGATAGCAATAACGTAATGATGATCTGGTAAGCAGTCGCAGAAAAACTGATGTCCCTATAGGTGAGGACCATGCTGAGGGGCTCATACAACCAGCACTCTCTCCCTCTCTGGCTGTATGGTGTGAGAAGATCCTTCTGAGCATGAAGGCAGGCTGACAGTGGTCTTCATGCAACAAAAACCCCACCCCCACCTGTCCCTCATTCTCTGATCAGCAATTCCCATCCTTTTTACCATCAGGTATGAAGATGAAATCAACAAGCGTACCACTGCTGAGAATGAGTTTGTGATGCTGAAGAAGGTGCGTGGGTAGAAGACAGTCCACAGCCCAAGGCTATGCTGTCTTAAGGGGTCATTCATTTAAGGCAGGGTAAAATCGGGTGCAGTGCCAACAATCCCTGTTTCTCTAGGATGTGGATGCCGCCTACATGAACAAGGTGGAGCTAGAGGCCAAGGTTGATGCTCTGATGGATGAGATCAACTTCATGAAGATGTTCTTTGAGGCGGTAAGAAATGCCTCCTATTTGGGACCTAGAGACATGGGACGTCACCAGGAATTAGGGGCTCCAGGATTGACTTCAGTGTCTCTCCTTCCCCTTTGGTACTACTCACACTTTATTACTTATGAAGCCAACAGTTCAAAAAAAGAAAGTTAAATTTAAAGCAAAAGATGTCTTCAGCAGTCATTGTGCAGAGTGAGGTTTGAAGTGCATTACTAAAGGCACGGCTTTCCTGGCCACCTCTCCTTTTTGGAGTGGCATCCCTTCTCTGTTTTCACCTAGCATGCAATCCATGCAACTAGATTATTCTAAAAATATGTTATGGTCCAAGAAGATGAGAGTCTGAGAGGTTACATGAGAGGGGTTTCTTGGAAACTCAAAGTTGTTTAAGTTTTTTTAAAAAACTAGGTTGAGTCATAATCTGGATTGTTTACTGACTTATCTTAATTTTTGATGTAGGTGGTTATTATTTCTTTTCTCACGTTGACATACCACAATGAGTGGAAGATTTGAGTGGACCCAACATTAAATGACTGACTTCAAATATCCCCACAGGAGTTGTCCCAGATGCAGACGCATGTCTCAGACACATCTGTGGTCCTGTCCATGGACAACAACCGTTCCCTGGACCTGGACAGCATCATCTCTGAGGTCAAAGCCCAGTATGAGGAGATCGCCAACCGCAGCCGGACAGAAGCTGAATCCTGGTACCAGACCAAGGTGAGTGCTGTGGCAAATGCATCCTGAGTGAAGGATGGACACGTGTCTAGGATTCCAGGCCATTGACAAAATGTTAAGGATAGGGCTCCTGAAACCTGCTGAGTGAGGCCTTGTGGGGTGACTTACGGGAATAGTCATGCATGACATTTGCCACATAAATTTAAGAACCTGAGGAAGTGGTGATACAACATGGAGGCTTAAGTGGGTAGAAGAAGAATAAATGAAACAAGATGGGATTGGGAGGGAGACAAACCATAAGTGACTCTTAATCTCACAAAACAAACTGAGGGTTGCCGGGGGGAGGGGGTTTGGGAGAAGGGGGTGGGATTATGGACATTGGGGAGGGTATGTGATTTGGTGAGTGCTGTGAAGTGTGTAAACCTGGTGATTCACAGACCTGTACCCCTGGGGATAAAAATATATGTTTATAAAAAATAAAAAATTAAAAAAAAAAAAAGAATCTCATTCTGAATCCCACACCTCTGTCTCCATGAAAGCAAAGGCACTAAGGGGAAAAGTGTCTAAGACCAGGACCACCTGGACAAAGCTGAAACCAGCCACAGCCCTCAGATAAGGATACAACTTGCCACTTCTTGGTAGCTCCTGCTTGTGAGTGTTGATAAATTGTTTCCATTCTTAAACAAATGGGGTCTTTCCTCTTTTCTGGTGGCTTCAGTATGAAGAGCTGCAACAGACAGCAGGCCGGCATGGGGATGATCTCCGCAACACCAAGCAAGAGATCTCTGAGATGAACCGGATGATCCAGAGGCTGAGAGCTGAGATCGACAATGTCAAGAAGCAGGTAGGGAGAGGTTGCAAGAAGGCAAGGAAGGGACCTGAGCTCTGAAAATGAGACCCATTTGTTTTATTTTACTTTTTATAAACACACACACATGCGCATGCACACACGCGCATGCGCGCGCGCACACACACACACACACACACACCCCAGAGCTGGAACAAGTACCAGCATTTCAATGTTCCACCATGACCAAAGTTCCACAGGAAAAATGTGCTGCCTTCTCCCTGGGATCCCAGAAAGAGACACTTCAGGCTTAGGTCAGCTACTAAAGGGTTCCCACTCACTTCTTTCCCTCTGTAGTGTGCCAATCTGCAGAATGCCATTGCTGATGCTGAGCAACGCGGGGAGCTGGCCCTCAAGGATGCCAAGAACAAGCTGGCTGAGTTGGAGGATGCCCTGCAGAAGGCTAAGCAGGACATGGCCCGGCTGCTGAGGGAGTACCAGGAGCTGATGAACACCAAGCTGGCCCTGGACGTGGAGATCGCCACCTACAGGAAGCTGCTGGAGGGCGAGGAGTGCAGGTGGGCATCATGACTAACTTCACAAGCCCAGGATGGCCCCCCATTTGACAAAATGGAGCTTCTTCTCCACTACAGGGTATAAATCACACACACGAGTGAGCACTATCTTGTACATGATAATTGTTCTTCACTAATCCAGTTTCAATCTGACACCTAGGCAAACAGCTGACCTGGGGACCCCTGGTCACCCCAACTCACTTTTCTGACCCTGTTCCCACCACTAGGATTCTTTCTCACCCTGTTCCCACCACCAGATTCCTCTCCTTCAAACAACTCAACAAATGTCTTCCCCATTCTTCAAGTACCCCTTCCTTCAGGAAATCTTTCATGATCACTCCTACTGACTTAAATTCACTTGCCTTTGGATTCTCAAACTACTCTTTTTCTGCAATCTTCTGACACTACCCATTGCATCCTTCCTGTTAGAAATATTTCTGTCTATGCCAAATTCCCTCAAAGAATGTAAGCTCCTACCAGGCCAAAACTGCTCGATACATATGCATAGTTCCCATAACCTCTTACTCGTGTTTTCCTTATAATGGGTGGAGGAGAATGTGAATTACAATCTTCTTCCAATAACCTGTTTTCAGGTCAAACAGGCTGATACTCCTCTTCATTGGGAAGTCACTCTAAAGGGCTCTCTTTCTCTGATTTAAGCAGCTTTGGGGTATGCAGGCTTCTAGCTTGTAGGACAAGCTTTAACCATGACTACTACTGTCTTTTTGGGGAGTTTTTAACTCTTACTTTAATTTTTCCCGTTTTAGACTGAGTGGAGAAGGAGTTGGACCAGTCAACATCTGTAAGTAACTTTGGATAAACCTTAACAATGATGATTATATGTGGGTATTTGGTGACAACTCAGAATCCTATTGTTACAACATACCAGAAACTCCCATCTCAGTATATAGTTATTCAGTATATTAGAGAGAGGGACGTAGTGGAGGGAAAAGAGCACAAATTCAGACATGAACCAACATGGCTCATGTCTTATTTCTTAAAGCATAGACCCAGTATTCCATACATCCTGTACCCTCTCCCCTCACTGTCCTACCTCCTGAGGACCATCCCTTGCCTTCTATGCTCACCAGCCTCTGTTAGGGACCTTAACTAAATGGCATAGTCCTGAGCCACATTTGCTATTCTGTGAAAGAGGCCAGGTACAGTGCTAACACTAGTGGGATCAAATAATTTGGATGTGTATGATCAATCGAGCATGCTAGTCTCACCAAGTTCTCCCTCCTTTCTCTGCAGCTGTCATCACAAACAGCGTGTCCTCTGCCTATGGCGGCGGCAGTGGCTTTGGCGGTGGCCTAGGTGGAGGTCTTGGTGGTGGCCTTGGAGGAGGTGGCAGCGGAAGCTACTACTCCAGCAGCAGTGGAGGTGTCGGCATGGGCGGTGGGCTCAGTGTGGGGAGCTCTGGCTTCAGTGCAGGCAGTGGCCGAAGCCTGGGGATGGGCTTTGGCAGCGGTGGGGGCAGTAGCTCCAGTGTCAAGTTTGTCTCCACCACCTCCTCTTCCCGGAAGAGCTTCAAGAGCTAAGAGTCTGCTGCAAGTCACTGCCTCCCAAGTGCAGCAACCCAGCCTGTGGTGACTGCCTCTTCCAGGTGGCTGCCCAAGCCAAGTTTTCTTTTTCTGGAGTGTGGTCTAGACCATTGTATTGCAGAGCAACGTTCTTGGTTCCTGGCAGTATCTAATCCTCGGTCTCTAGTCTTCCATGTTGTGATTCTATGTTCTGCTTCAAATCAGCCTGTGGGTCTCTATAGCATGGTCCTTGATGAGAGAAGAATCTAAAGTTTTCTGGTGTCTAAACCTTCAGAACCGGGTCCCCATTCAAATCACAAATTTTATTTTGGTTCTGACTACCTCCAGAGTGTGTTCAATAAAATGCTTTTATAATATAAGCTGTTGTGAAGAATCAGTTTTTTTCAAGGTCTACAACCAGCCTAGAGACCCCATGAGGGTCAATTTGTCCAGATGTGATTGGTTCCTCTGATGATTCATGGGGAGAATAGAATGACCTTCAAGATCCAGTGGCCAACATGGGTGGTCCAGAGACTCCAAGAGGCATGAAAGAAAGTTCCTAAAACCTCTAGAATGAGGTAGTGTCTGGGGGGCATGAACGGTAATGTCCACTATATTGCAATTTGGACAGATTTTAGAGCTTTTGTTGAAGAGGATCCCCATTCAAGGTGGGCTGACTTATAAGTAATAGCTTAAATGGGCTTAAGTGAAATTTGTAAATAAGGAATATGTTACTTTCACAACTCAGAAAGGGCCTCAAATATGTTAGGCCTGTTCTAGTATTGTGGGTGCCAAGCAAGTCAGTAGCTGTTTCTTGACAGTGTCCAGGTGGCCTTCAGATTACCAGATAATTCCAGGTTTTTAACTGAGGTAGCAAGAATTTGAACTGTGTGTGGAGAAGTGACCTATCCTTCTTTGTGACCTTCTTTGTATTTGCATGTTCTGAATGAATGTATCCAATGAATCTCTTCCAAGGAGGATTCATCAGTGTAATATTATACCTGTGCTCCTGGAGAAAGTCCAGGCATTTAAGATCTTGCCTGCAAAGATTGTGTGCAATGGCAGGGTTATGGAGGCTTTCCCTGAACATCTGAGTTAAAGATGTATAGTGCCCCATCAGGGGTGAAAGCAAACTGTGGCTGAAAGGCTGTGGGAATGGGTACTGAACAGAATATTGTTAGCTAAATCCATAAAAGCAAAGTATTTACCAGTTGCTGATTGGGTAGAGTCAGCAATTTCATTAGTATTGGGTAGGGGCCTTAATGGATGTGACCATTAGATTAAGGCTGTGGTAATCCATTGTGAGATACCTTTATTCTTTCCACATTTGAAACCAAACCAAGTTGGTTGTTGATGGAGAAACAGTGAACATAATCCCCCTTCTCTACACAGATCCCATATAATGGGTTTTACTGTTTGAAGACCCTGTTCTAATTTACATTGGGACATATTAACTGTTTGTTTTTTTTTTAAAACTAGGGGAAGGTCTATGGAGTCCCATTTTTTCAAGCCAATGTGTAAGTGTTGAGGACTTGATTTAATTTTAGTTTGTTACTTATTGGTTTTAAGTGTGCATAACCACTGTGAGAGGTTTTAGCGTCCCTGAATGAAATTTAGGCAAATCAATAGCTCTGATAATTAAGGTGAGGCATATCTGCCTGTTCTCTATTTTGGGTTCAAAAACTCCCCCAAGATTATACGGGTACCTTGTTTAACTTTAGTGAGATCCCAAGCAGAAGTGTAATTTGACCTCTAGTATGAATTAAGACCATGAAGATTTTCCAGCTAGTGTATTTCAGATGTTAAAGTTAATTCGGAACCTATATGGTAGATGCACAAGCCAATTCATGCCTTTAAAAAAAATTTCTTGATGTATAAATTCTTTTAGTAAACTGAATTTCTAGTTGCATCAGATTGTGTTTCAGCTCTTTGTTTCCTCCTTGTTTCCAGATTTTTCTTTCAATCCTTTCTTTCTCATCTCTTTATCTCATTTTCTTCCTTTCTCTTTCTCTTTTTCTCTCTTCTTTCCTTCTTTCCTTTGTTCTTTCCCTTCCTCCCTCCCTTCCTTTATCCCTCCCATTCTCTCTTTTTTTCTTTGCTGTGTTTATTTGATATCCTTGGGGGAGAGAGGGATTATTCCCTACCTTGCTCAAATCTATGACTGTCTTCCTCCAGAGAACTTCAAATTGATATCATCAGGTTTTAGGGCTTCCTTCATGGAAATAGTTGAATTAACCCCTTAGTTGTGTTACAGCTGTACCATATGTGTGTTTCCCCTATAGCCCTGAAGGTGAGGACCTTTTTTGGCAACCAAGTAATGAGAAGCAGCAGCATCAAAGTCATTTTGCAGGGTCCTAGTAAACCACCTGCTTTTCATAGTGTAGCCTTAGCATGCCACATAGGAACTGCTCTTTCTCCACATAAGTGATCACCTGATGGGACAATATATTGCACAGATTATTGATCTTTCCTTTGAGCACTTCACAGGATGGAGACCAACATCTGCTTGAGACACACACTAATATTCACAGGGTAAGAGTCATTCTCATGATCTTAGCATCAGTCATTGTTTATGGGAGGATCGAGAAATACAATTCTATATAAGACATACAGACAGGTCTGGGCTGAGTGCATGGCCCAATGCCATTTTAAGGAGGGCCCCAGCCCCACACTCTTGTCTCTAAATGACAATTATTGACACTTCTGACATAAGTCAGTTAAGTCTGTAACAGATGTCTTGGTAGAACTCAGTAAATGTAGCATAAAAGAGTGTAGTTCAGAATGCAAGTTTGAGAGCATGCAGCAATACGACTCAAAGAACCTACTAGATAGAAAGCTGTAGCTCAAACTGAATGCTCACAAGTACACAGCAGAGCTACATTACAAAGCAAAGCAAGAAAAGAAAGACCTCAATGGTAACAGTCATCCTCGAGACAACCTGCTCACAGTACCAATCACTGTGGCCCCCCCTAAAAAGGCAAAATGGATCTCCACTCAAAATTTGGTTCAACTATTGAGACTGATGACAGTACACACACACACACACACACACACACACACACACACACACCCCAACATGGTATGAAAATACATCACTAATATAATAAGGCTTTCTGGGGAGAGAAGGGAAAGCCTCACAAGCTGATCAAAATGTGGCTTGGAAGAGCAGATAATGGAGATGGAGTGGGGTTTTTATGGTAACTAGGTGTGAGGCCAGGCTGAGGATTCCCACACATGGCTTGAAGCTCTCACTGATCAAAAAAAGGGAACACCCAGGCTTTCTTGTCTGTTTTCTCAGATTTGGGAAGAGGAGTAGAGGTAGTAATAGGGCTTAGAAGTTGTCAAATACCATTACAGTAAGGGTGGTTCTTGTGGAACATAAGGAATTACACAGAGGATGTTGGGAGATGGAGTGGAGAAGTGAGTTGGGGGGAAATGGAGGGGGCGACAAACCATGAGAGACTGTGGACTCTGAGAAACAAACTGAGGGTTTTGGAGGGGAGAGAAGTGGGGGGTTGGATGAGCCTGATGGTGGGTATTAAGGAGGGCAGATATTCTGTTTTTAAAGATTTTATTTATTTATTTGACATAGAGAGAGAGATCATAAGCGGGCAGAGAGGCAGGCAGAGAGAGAGGAGGAAGCAGGCTCCCTGCTGAGCAGAGAGCCCCATGCGGGGCTCAATCCCAGGACCTGAGATCATGACCTGAGCTGAAGGCAGAGGCCCTAACCCACTGAGCCACCCAGGTGCCCCAAGGAGGGCAGATATTTAATGGAGCACTGGGTGTGATGCATAAACAATGAATCTTGGAACACTGAAAAAATAAAATAAAGTTAAAAAAACCATGCACACAATTATGTAATACACAATGTTAACAGAATAAAAGGAGAGAAACCAAATGCTCTCCTTCCTCTCTCTCTCTCTCTCTCATACACACACACACACACACACCAGCAAATATCATACTGAATGATCATGCTAGTGCAATGAGGCACGACAAAGAAGTAAACATCTTAAGGATTAGAAAGAAAGAAAACAAGCTGCAGTTATTCACATATGACATGATTATGTATGTTGAAAATGAAAATATTCTCTATTAGAATTAATAAGTAAATTTATCAAAGTTAGTAGAAAATTAATATAAAAATCATTGGATTTCTATATACTAGCAAGAAACAATTAGAAAGTTAAGTTCTAACAGTAGCATCAAAAATGCCTCCATCAGAATAAATATTGTGAAAATGTCTATGCTACCTAAGCAATCTACACATTTAATGCAATTCCTATCAAAGTACCATCCATCTTTTTCAAAGAAATGGAACAAATAATTCTAAAATTTATATGGAACAAGAAAAGACCTCGAATAGCCAAAGGGATATTGAAAAAGAAAGCCAAAGTTGGTGGCATCACAATTCCGGACTTCAAGCTCTATTACAAAGCTGTCATCATCAAGACAGCATGGTACTGGCACAAAAACAGACACATAGATCAATGGAACAGAATAGAGAGCCCAGAAATAGACCCTCAACTCTATGGTCAACTAATCTTCGACAAAGCAGGAAAGAATGTCCAATGGAAAAAAGACAGCCTCTTCAATAAATGGTGCTGGGAAAATTGGACAGCCACATGCAGAAAAATGAAATTGGACCATTTCCTTACACCACAAACGAAAATAGACTCAAAATGGATGAAGGACCTCAATGTGTGAAAGGAATCCATCAAAATCCTTGAGGAGAACACAGGCAGCAACCTCTTTGACCTCAGCTGCAGCAACATCTTCCTAGGAACATCGCCAAAGGCAAGGGAAGCAAGGGCAAAAATGAATGATTGGGATTTCATCAAGATCAAAAGCTTTTGCACAGCAAAGGAAACAGTTAACAGAATCAAAAGACAACTGACAGAATGGGAGAAGATATTTGCAAACGACATATCAGATAAAGGACTAGTGTCCAAAATCTATAAAGAACTTAGCAAACTCAACACCCAAAGAACAAATAATCCAATCAAGAAATGGGCAGAGGACATGAACAGACATTTCTGCAAAGAAGACATCCAGATGGCAAACAGACACATGAAAAGTGCTCCATATCACTCGGTATCAGGGAAATACAAATCAAAACCACAATGAGATATCACCTCACACCAGTCAGAATGGCTAAAATCAACAAGTCAGGAAATGACAGATGCTGGCACGGATGCGGAAAGGGGAACCCTCCTACACTGTTGGTGGGAATGCAAGCTGGTGCAACCACTCTGGAAAACAGCATGGAGGTTCCTCAAAATGTTGAAAATAGAACTGTCCTATGACCCAGCAATTGCACTACTGGTTATTTACCCTAAAGATACAAACGTAGTGATCCAAAGGGGCACATGCACCCTAATGTTTATAGCAGCAATGTCCACAATAGCCAAACTATGGAAAGAACCTAGATGTCCATCAACAGATGAGTGGATAAAGAAGATGTGGTATATATACACAATGGAATACTATGCAGCCATCAAAAGAAATGAAATCTTGCCATTTGTGACAACATGGATGGAACTAGAGCGTATCATGCTTAGCGAAATAAGTCAAGCAGAGAAAGACAACTATCATATGATCTCCCTGATATGAGGAAGTGGTGATGCAACATGGGGGCTTAAGTGGGTAGGAGAAGAATCAATGAAACAAGATGGGATTGGGAGGGAGACAAACCATAAGTGACTTTTAATCTCACAAAACAAACTGAGGGTTGCTGGGGGGAGGGGGGTTGGGAGAAGGGGGGTGGGGTTATGGACATTGGGGAGGGTATGTGCTTTGGTGAGTGCTGTGAAGTGTGTAAACCTGGCGATTCACAGACCTGTACCCCTGGGGATAAAAATATATGTTTATAAAAAATAAAAAATATTTTAAAAATGCCTCCATCAAGCACTGGGTGTGGTGCAAAAATAATGAATACTGTTATTCTGAAAATAAAAAATAAATTAAAAAAATTTTTAAAAATACCGAAAACAACAAAAAAATATTCAACATCAAAAAAAAAAAAAAAGCCTCCATCAGAAAGAACGAATACCCAACTTTTGTATCAACATGGACGGGACTGGAAGAGATTATGCTGAGTGAAATAAGTCAAGCAGAGAGAGTCAATTATCATATGGTTTTGCTTTTTTGTGGAGCATAACAAATAACGTGGAGGACATAGGGAGATGGAGAGGAGAAGGGAGTTGCAGGAAATTGGAAGGGGAGGTGAACCATGAGAGACTATGGACTCTGAAAAACAATCTGAGGGTTTTGAAAGGGAGGGGTGTGGGAGGTTGGGGGACCCTGGTGGTGGATATTAGGGAGGGCACGTATTGCATGAAGCACTGGGTGTGGTGCATAAACAATGAATTCTGTTACACTGAAATTTAAAAAAAAAAGATTAAAAAATCTGCTACCTAAGAATAAAGATATGCAAATCATATATACAGAAAACTATAAAAGCTTACTGGAAATGACTAAAGAAAGTTAATAAAGAGAGGTATACACAATCTTCATGGATTGGAAAACTTAATATTGTAAATATGTCAACCCCATTTGAACTATAGATTCAAAGTACTTTCAGTGAAATTTCAGGTGGTATTTTATGGAAATTGATAAAACTATTCTAAAATTTGTATGGAAATGAAAAAGATCTGAAATAGTAAAAAAAAAAAAAAAGAACAACTTTAAAAAGACCAAAGTTTTTAGAGTTTCATATATTGAGACTTACTATAAAAATATATCGAGTAAGAGAGTGTGATGTTGGGAAATGAATGAAAAATGGATTAGTAGGATAATATATAGATTCTACAAACAAAATGCATACAGACTCACTTGATTTGCATCAATGGTGCCATTGCAGTGTAATAGGGAGAGAAAGGCTTTGCACAACAAATGGTATAAGGTCAGTTGAGTCTTCATATGATAAAAATTGTATCATGAGTCCTAATTCACAACATGGACAAAAATCAATTTAACTATATTAAAACGTCTTATATGTGAAAGAGAAAATGATAATGTATGTAAAATAAACAAATTTTTCATGATGACCTAAGGATAAACAATATTTCTAAACATCATAAAAAGTGCTTACCTTACCAAAGGTATAAACTTCTACTCACAAAACAACATAAAAAGAGCAAAAAAGAAAGCCACAACCCAGGAAAAGATATTTACATTACATATATCTCTCCAAGTAATTGGATTCAGAACATAAAATATCTATATGATATTCAAAAACTATCCACAGCAACATTCTTTTCAAGTATACATGGGACATTCACAAACATAGACCATGTTCTGAGCCAGTTTATAAGATTGACATTATATGAAAAATGAAATTATATGGATTGTTTTATAACTGGTACATTAAGTTAGAAATAAAAAACAATGAAATATCTCAAAAATCCTAATTATTTGGATACCAAAACAAATACTGCTAAATAACCCATGGTAGTTTATAAGGGAATAGTTTAAAGGAAAGGGTCTAAAGTTCAATCATTACCTATTGCCTGCTCCTTTACAATAGAAATACAGAGCAGCAGCTCAATCACCAGTGCCTTTATCTGTAGTTCAACATGAGGGAAGATCTATATTGATGTATATCAGGGTTGCCAGAATTAGAAAATAAAAATATGAGATGTGCTCTTCAATTTGAATTTCAGATAAATGACACATAATTTTTTGGTGTTAGTATATTCTGTGCAATATTTAGGACATACTGAATTTCTTTTTTTTTTTTTTTTTTTAAAAGTTTTTATTTATTTTTTTGTCAGAGAGAGAGAGAGCAAGAGCGAGCACAGGCAGAGAGGCAGGCAGAGTCAGAGGGAGAAGCAGGCTCCCTGCGGAGCAAGGAGCCCGATGTGGGACTCGATCCCAGGACGCTGGGATCATGACCTGAGCCGAAGGCAGCCGCTCAACCAACTGAGCCACCCAGGCGTCCCTAGGACATACTGAATTTCTTATGTTGTTTATGTGAAATTGAAATTTAACTATATGTCCTCTGTTTTGGCAGGATGGCCCAATTCATAGGTGACTGGGATAGTAATGCCTGCCCTGAGTATCAAACCTGCTGGTAAGTAGTTGTCCTCCATAGAATTGGAACTCATTTGGGCTTTACTCAAGGATGTGAGGGAGGCCTGTAGGGTAACCAGCTGTTATGGAGCTTCTCAAACAGGGAAGGACAACCAGAGTCTAAGTCTGACTCATTAGAAGTTTCCCTGTCAGCTTTTGGGATTTTGTTCAGCATGGCAGTTCCTAAGCTCCTCTTCCACCATACCCTTGACCTCAAATTTCTAGAGCTGCATAATAGAAGGATAGGGAGGTAACTAATATTCAAAAGTTTCCCTCAACACCAAAGCTTCTGTCTAGCAACCTAACCTGTTCAGTAGCAAGACCATTGCCCACCTGTGGACAACCATGGAATAAACCTAGACTGCAGCATAATTCATGAGCAGGGGGTGGGGGAGAAAACCTTTTCTATGGCTTCACATTAGCAAAATATTATTATAACAGAATTGGTTATTGTTGTTCTTGTGAAATTTTTTTCTGCATTTTATTATTTGGCATATAGGTAAGCCATGGTATGGATTGTCTGATTATCCAGATTCTAGAGTAAACTTGTATAAACATAGCCTTAAAAGGGAAAAAGACCATTTCTGTTTAAAAGTCAAAATTATGTCCATGAGACTGATATCTGGGGAGATTTGATCTTGCTTGTCAAAATGTATATAAAATTTATGTTAAAAATGGTTTTTAAATATTTTACCACAAAAGGAGAATGTTCCCCAGTCAGAACCACCCTGATGCTAATCTGGGTGTCATCTGTCAACATGGACCATCTTTCAATTTCATCTTTTAGTCAATGGCATTTCAAAACAAAGTCTTTAACCAACACTGTTTTGAGATTTTAGTAATTATTTTTAAACTAGTACTGGGTGGAAAAATCTGAACTGTAATTAAAATTGTTGGAGGCTTAGTGTGAATAAATTTGAGAGTTAAAAAATTTCAATGGGATCCAGTCTTTTTTTTTAAATTTATTTTTTATTTATTTTCAGCGTAACAGTATTCATTATTTTTGCACCACACCCAGTGCTCCATGCAATCCGTGCCCTCTATAATACCCACCACCTGGTACCCCGACCTCCCACCCCCCACCCCTTCAAAACCCTCAGATTGTTTTTCAGAGTCCATAGTCTCTCATGGTTCACCTCCCCTTCCAATTTCCCCCCACTCCCTTCTCCTCTCTAACTCCCCATGTCCTCCATGCTATTTGTTATGTTCCACAAATAAGTGAAACCATATGATAATTGACTCTCTCTGCTTGACTTATTTCACTCAGCATAATCTCTTCCAGTCCCGTCCATGTTGATACAAAAGTTGGGTATTCGTCCTTTCTGATTGAGGCATAATACTCCATAGTGTATATGGACCTCATCTTCCTTATCCATTCAACCGTTGAAGGGCATCTTGGTTCTTTCCACAGTTTGGCGACTGTGGCCATTGCTGCTATAATCATTGGGGTACAGATGGCCCTTCTTTTCACTACATCTGTATCTTTGACAGACAAAACAGGAAAAAATATACAGTGGAAAAAAGACAGTCTCTTCAATAAATGGTGCTGGGAAAACTGGGCAGCTATATGGAGAAGAATGAAACTCGACCATTCTCTTACACCGTACACAAAGATAAACTCAAAATGGATAAAAGACCTCAATGTGAGACAGGAATCCATCAGAATCCTAGAGGAGAACATAGGCAGTAATCTCTTGGATATCAGACACAGCAACATCTTTCAAGATATGTCTCCAAAGGCAAAGGAAACAAAAGCAAAAATGAACTTTTGGGACTTCATCAAAATCAAAAGCTTCTACACAGCAAAGGAAACAGTCCAAGTAAACAAAGAGTCAACTGATGGAATGGGAGAAGATATTTGCAAATGACAGTACAGACAAAAGGTTGATATCCAGGATCTATAAAGAACTCCTCAAACTCAACACACACAAAACAGACAATCATATAAAAAAATGGGCAGAAGATATGAACAGACACTTCTCCAATGAAGACATACAAATGGGGGTCAGTCTTTTGGGGACAACCACATTTTGTGAATTTTAACTCTGGGAGTTCTATCAAGGGCAATGACTAGAAAAGAGTAGCAAATATGGTAGCTATTAATCCAACTATATCAATAATCACTTTAAAGGTCAATAAGCTAAATACATCAATTAAAAGAGAGATTATTGGAATGTATCAAAGCCACAAGACCCAAGTGAAGATTGAATACAACAAACTCATTTTAAATACAAAGACATACCCAGAGTAACAGTAAAGAGATGGGGAAAGATATACTATACTAAGACTAATTAAAATAAGGTTGTGTATTTGTATTAATTTCAGAAAAAGCAGACTTCAGAGCTAGGAAGATAATCAGGGAGAAAGAGAGTATTACCTAATGATAAAGGGATAAATTCTCCAAAAAGATACAGCAATCCTTAATGTATATATACCCAACAACAGAGCACCAAAATACATGAGGCAAAACCTGATAGAATAGCAAAGAGAAATAGATGCCTGTACTCTTATAGTTGGAGACTTTAACAACCCTCCATTATTAATGGAGAGATCTAGTAGGCAGAAAATCAATAAGGACATAATTGAACTCAATAGCATCATCAATCAACTGGATATAATTGACATCTATAGAATACTTCATCTAACAAGAGCAGAATACACATTCTTCTCAAACTCACATGGAACATTCAGCAGGATAGAAAGAACAGGAGTCATACAATCTATGCTCTCAAACCACAACAGAAGTAAATCAGAACCGAATAAGAGAAAGATAATGGGAAAATCCCCAGTTATGAGGAGATTAAACAACACATTCCTGTAACATGTGAGTCAAAGAAGAAATACCAGGAAAAATTTTAAAATATTTTGAACTAAGTGAAAATGAAAATATAATTTATCAAAATTTGTGGGATCCTGCAAAAGCAGTGCTTAGAAAGAGATTTATAGAACTGAGTGCATACATTAGAAAAGAAGAACCACCTAAAATCAATACTCTATGTATCCATCTTTGGTAAGTAGAAATAGAAGAGTAAATTAATTCCAAAGTAAGCAAAGGGAAATAAATAATAAAAACTAGAGCTGAAATAAATGGAATAAAAACAAGAAATTGATAGGAAAAAATCAATGAAACCAAAATCTGGTTCTTTGGAAAAAAAATCAAAAATATTAATGTGCCTCTAGCCAGGTTAACTAAGAAAAAAAAAGAAAAGAAAAGACGTAAGTTGCTAATATCTGAAATGAATGAGTGAACATCACCATGGATCCCCTGCACCTTAAAAAGATAATAAAGGAATACTATGGACAAACTCTATAACCACAAATTTGATAACCTAGATGAAATGGGGCAATTTCTTGAAAGACACAACCTACCAAAATTCATATAAGAATAAACGATCTTGACAAGTCTCTATTTATTGAAGAAACCAAATCAATAATTCATAGCCTTCCAAAATAAAAAAAATATCAGGCCCAGATGAGTTCACTAGTGAATTCTATGAAACATTTAAGGAAGAAATTATACCAATTCTGCACAATGTCATTCAAAATAAAGAAACAGAAAGAACACTTCCTAACTAATTCTATGAGGCCAGCATTGACCTAATACAAAAACCAGACAAAGACATTATGAGAAAGGAAAACTATAAACCAAAATCTATCATAAACATGGATTAAAATATCCTTAGAAAAATGTTAACAAATTGAATCCAACAATGTTTGAAAAGAATTATACATCATGAGCAAGTGAGATTTATTTAAAGTGTATATATAAGGTTGGATCAACATCCTAAAATCAATGGTTATAAACAATCACATCAATAGGCTATAGAAAAAAAGATCACACAATTTTATCAGTAGACTCAGAAAAACCATTTGTCAGAATCCTATACCATTTATGATTTAAAAAAAACACAAAAAACCTCTCAGCAAGCTAGAAATAGAGGGCAACTTCTTCATCTTGTTAAAGAACATCTACAAAAATTCTACAGCTAACATCACAGTTAATGGCAAGAAACTAGCAGCTTTCCCACTAAGGTCAGGAACGAGGCAAGGATTTTCCTCCTCATGGCTCCTTTTTAATATCTGGAGTTCCTAGCTAATGCATTAGGACAAGAAAAGGAAATAAAAGGTACACAGACCAGGAAGAAAGAAATGAAACTTTGTTCACAGAAGATTAATTGTTTATGTAGAAAACACAAAAGAATTGATTAAAAAAATACTCCTAGAATTAATAAGTGATTATAGAAAGGCTGCAAGGTATGTAGTTAATATATAAGCCAATTGCTGTGCTGTATACCATCAATGAAAATTGAAATTTGAAATTAAAAACCCAATTCCATTTACATTAGCAGCCCCCAAACTGACAAAGTATATATAAGATCTGTATGAGGCAGGGCACCTGGGTGGCTCAGTGGGTTAAGCCTCTGCCTTCGGCTTGGGTTGTGGTCTCAGGGTCCTGGGATTGAGTCCCACATTGGGCTCTCTGCTCAACAGGGAGCCTGCTTCCCCCCCTCTAACTCTCTGCCTGCCTCTCTGCCTACTTGTGATCTCGGTCTGTAAAATAAATAAATAAAATCTTAAAAAAAAAATCTCTCTCATGGTTCATGTTATGGACTCTGAAAAACAATCTGAGTGTTTTGAAGAGGCGGGGGGGTGGGAGGTTGGGGGAGCCAGGTGGTGGGTATTATGGAGGGCACATATGGCATGTAGCACTGGGTGTGGTGCATAAACAATGAATTCTGTTACGCTGAAAAGAAATTTAAAAAATCTATATGAGGAAAACTATAAAACTCTAATGAACAAAATCAAAGGACTAAACACATGAAGAGACATTCCATGTTCATCAATAAGAAGACTCAATATTATTAAGGTGCCAGTTTTTCCTCCAATTTAATCTATAAATTCAATGAAATTGCAATCAAATTCACAGCAAGTTATTTGTGGATATTGACAAATTGATTCTAAAGTTTGCATAGAGAGGCAAAAAAATCATAATAGCTAATACAATATTGAATGAGAAAAACAAAGTCAAAGGACTGATACTATCTAACTTTAAGACTTACTATAATGCTATGGTAATTAAGACAGTTTGCCACTGGTCAAAGAATAGATAAATAAGTCAATGGAATAGAAGAGAGAGCCCAGAAGTAGACTTACACAAATATAGCCAATAGGTCTTTGATAAAGGAACAAAAGCAATACAATGGAGAGGCAATCTTTCCAACAAATGGTGCTGAAACAACCAGACATCCACGTGCAAAAATGATTCTAAACGCCTTTCACCTTTCACAAAAGTTAACTCAAAATGCATCATAAACCTAACATAAAATGCAAAACTATAAACCCTGAAAGACAACATAGGAGAAAATTTAGATGACCTTGTGTTTGGCAATGACTTTTTAGAAACAATATCAAAGGCATGATTCATGAGAGGAAGAATTGATAAAATAGATTAATTAAAATTAAAAACTTCTATTTTGCAAAAGGCACTGTCAAGAAGCAGAAGTCAAGCCACAGACCGTGAGAAAATATTTGCAAAAAAACCACATCCAATAAGAAGACTGTTGTCTGAAATATAAAGAACTCTTAAAATTCAACAATAAGAAAACAGTAAGAAAAAAATTGATAAACAAGAAGAAAACTATAAGAAAAAATTGAAAAACTAGATTAATTAAAATTAAAAACTTCTATTTTGCAAAAGGCACTGTCAAGAGGCAGAAGTCAAGCCACAGACCGTGAGAAAATATTTGCAAAAAAACCACATCCAATAAAAAGACTGTTGTCTGAAATATAAAGAATTCTTAAAACTCAACAGTAAGAAAACTAACAACCCAGGAGCACCTGGGTGATGCACTCAGTTAACGCATCAGATTCTTGGTTTCAGCTCAGGTTGTGATCTCAGAGTCATGGGGTCTGAGCCCCAAGTGAGGCTCTGTGTTTGCCATGGAGTCTGCCTGCCACTCTCCCTCTGCCCCTCCCCTCCTAAAGAAAATAAATAAATCTTGGGGGGGGGGGGAGAAAACAAAGAACCCAATTAGAAAATAGGCCAAAGACCTTAACAGACAGCTGACCAAAGAAGATACACTGATGGCAAATGAGCATATGAAAAGACGCCCACATCACATGTCATTAGGGGAATGTAAGTTAAAACAATGAGGTGCCATTATGCACCTTTTAGAATAGTGAAAATCTAAAACTCCCGACAATACCAAATGCTGATGAGGACCATAGAGCAACAGGAACTCCATTCCTTGTTAATGAGAAAACAAAATGGTACAGCCACATTGGAAACAGTTTGGCAGTTTCTTGCAACATTAAACATACTCTTACCATATTATCCAGCAATTATGCTCCTCAGTATTTACCCAAATGAACTGAAAACTTATGTCCATACAAAAACCTACATGTGATGTTTATAAGAGCATAGATTCATCAACTGTAACAAACGTACCACTCTGGTAAGGGATGCTGATAGTAAGGGAGGCTATATATGTGAGGGGTCAATATATATGAACTCTCTGTACTGTCCACTCAATTTTGCTATGAACTTAAAACTCTAAAAATTAAAAAATTAAAACTAAAAAAATTACCAATTTTTAAAAACGGTACAATCATTTTGGGAGACTGAAATATGTTTCGTGTGTGTGTGTGCGCGCGCGCGTGTGTGCGCACATGTTTATGGTACCGGTGAGATGTACCTGGCTGGGCTGGTCATACATTTACTTTTGATGCAACAGTTCTATTTCCAGGTATTTATTTGTTTTAACTAAAAACGTATGTCCACACAAAGCCTCACGAGTATGTTCATAACCATTTTATGGAAGGTAATAAACTGGAAATACTCATCAGTCAGAATGGGTAAAGAAACTGTGGTATATTTATATCATGGCACATCACTCAGCAATAAAAGAGACTGAACTATCAATCAACAATGAACTATCACAACAATCTGGGTGAATCTCAAAAACATTTTGCTGAGTAAACAAATCCAAACACACACACATGTAAATAATATATAATATATAATATATAAATATATAGCTATATATATATGCTATATATAAATATATAGCAATATATAAATATATAGCAATATATAAATATATAGCAATAAATATGTATTTTAAGTATATACTGTTGATTCCATTTAAAAGTTCTAAAATGAACACATTAATCTGAGATGGAAAAATTCAAAACAGTGATTGCCTGGGAGCAGTGGGATTAAAGGACATAGATTTCCTGGCATAACAGAAATCTTCTCTATCTTGATATTGTGTGGGTTACAGAAGTGCATGGGTTTGTTAAAATTGATTGAACCCCCCACTAAAGATCTGTGCATTTCACTGTACATAAATTATATCTAATAAACTTCTTAAAGATCTTGAGAAAAAGAATGTCTCACTTTCCAAGTTTCTATAGTGGAGATGGGAAGGGAAGTATGGAACTGGGAATGGACTCTAGAATAACCAGGCAACAGATTCTACCACAGGGTACAAACGCTCTGTTCTTCTATGCCTATTTGGAAAAATCCAGGCTGTTTCCTGGAAGCAGCTGAGGAAAGTTTAGAGGAAATTGGGAAAGAAGTTGAACTTATCAGATCCCCCGAGGCTTCCTTCAGCACGTTAGTTCCATAGACTTGTGCCGAAGAATCTATTGAGGGGAGAAAAAGGAAGCAAAGGCCAGATATGGCTGGCAGTCTCCAGGCAGAATTCCTGAGGCATATGGATTGCAATAGTCCTACAGCTCTTTCAAGGACTTGCTTCATTGCTTTACCCTTGTAGCTGTGCTCTTGTTAGTGTCACTCTCCCCGATTGCTGCAAATGCTCCTGAGAATTTATTGTCAATGACCTCCAGGGCATACGTGCCACTGATACACATCTGAAGAGTGTCAAGACTGACTTTTACTAGGCAATAGTAAATAACCCTATCTTAGCAGTGGTAGTCCCTTGTTGTCCTGAAAGCCCTTTTCCAAATTTCTTAGAGACTTCCACTATTCGTAGCCACCAATAACTAGAAGGGATATAATCAGCCACTCCTCATGACCCCAGTGCAGCTCCTTCTGCCCACGGGTCCTGTCCCTGTGCGGTAATAAAAGCACCTTTTTGCACCGAAGACATTTCAAGAATTCTTTCTTGACTGTTTGCTCCTGGCCCACATCACATCATTGAAGATCTGTCACTAATCCTAAACCCAGGCTTAAAGTGAGATTGCAAAGGATTAACAGATGGAAGTTGCCACTAAATGCCAAGAAATCTCAGAGGAACACTTCTGAGGCATGTTTGCTCTCTAGGATATTCATAATAAGAGCCAGATTATTTTGAGATGCACTTTTGGGGGTAGGAATTACTGCAAATCATCCTGAATTGGGGGGACTTACCCAACGTACCCATCATTAACTAGATGTCTTTCTCCTCCATACTGACATTAAGGAAGTCTCACGAAAAGGCAGATGTAGTAAGACATCATCCCATAGGCTGCATCTCAACCAACCACTTACAGTATTTAAACCAGGTCTTTGTGCATCTCGCTGGAGGGTTGTTGGAGTATTTTTACCCAACTATCTTTGTTGTTTCTATGACAGAGGCTAGTGAGGTGGACGCTTCAGTGTTGAGGAGGCAGGATACAGATAGGAGGTGGGGGACATGAGGGAGTATGGTGGAGAGAAGCAGAAACCAGGCTACCTAGAAATTTTGCCAGTGCCAGGCCACCTAGAACTTTTGTCGGTGCCTGGGGAGGGCTGGCTAGGCTCTCCTTAACCCTGGTTGTTATGGAGGACCTCATACACATGATAGGAGGAGGCTCCCCACCCATGCCCTTTCACCCTGCTCATCCCAGGCCTGATCTACACCAGCCCTGCTGTAAGGCTTCTCAAATCTTTTTGAAAGATCTTTCTGCCTCCAAAATTGCTTCTTGCCTCAGAGCCTCAAAATGTTTCACTTCCTCCAGTTTCCATACTGTCTGAATTGCTCTATATGTCATAAAGGGCTGTGTTTCTACTCCAACTTGAGTGCTACTGTCTCTCCATGTTGATCAAGGAAGGCAAGCGTTGTTCCCTTCATCTGAATCTGTCCCAATCCCAGCTTAATTTTGCGCCTTTCAGTTATTCAACCATTCAAATGCCCTTACCGACCCAAAACCAGTCTGTACAGGGTGAGTCAAAAAGAAATGAACACTTTCAAAAATGTGTTATGCAGTAACTAGGTTTTATAGGAATATGCACCAAAATCAATGTTTAAAGGAACATCAGAGTTTTTCTATAATTGTACAAAGACTCAATTTGTGTCCTTCAAGGCACATGACATGCATCAATCCTAAATGCTAATAATTGTAACCCAATTCATCCCAGACCCTTTGTGCATATTACTTTTGGTGGTTGAAATGATAGCCACAATGCTTCCCTTCATTACTTCCAGGCTGTGAGGAATAAGCAGGACAAATATGAGGTTCTCAACTTATACTAGAGGTCACATGGGGTGGTGTCAGGGGGTCCGGGACCACAGTTCCACAGACAGGCAATGCTCTGAACTGAACATCTCACTGAGCACCATGGAAGGTGTTCTTTTAGTGACCTCCAGACTCCATGACTGACCTGAGGTAGAGCCTCATCTCACTGGAAGACAGGAGTTGTCAGAAACTTCCAGCAGCTGTGGGTAAAGCTACTCAGATTTCATGTCCAGATATATGACCCTGTCACTGTATTCTCTGCAAAAATGGATGCACCTTGTGTGTGGAAATTGAGAAATACAAGGGAATTTCTACAGTTTAGTGCAACTATATGTTCACGACAGCCTAGTTACTAAGTCGTGAAGCTTTGGAAGTTTTCATATTGTCCGAACAGCTCTGTAGATCATAGAAGGCTGCCTTTCTACTCCAACTTGGGTGCTACTGTCTACAGTCTTTACACAGGTGGCTGCATGTGTTTTTCTTTCAGTGGGTGCTCCCTAGGGACAGGACTGGGTCTGTGGGATTCCCTCTGAACAGCATCATCCTGCGCTGGGGCTGGCAGGGTTAGGCACTCAGTCTTAAACTTTTGATGGATAATGACAATAGCCTAGCCCTTAGTCTCATCTGCCAGCTCCACCCAGGGAGGCAGAAAGACAAGGCAAATTCCTCTTGAGGCAGATTTTGCATGGACTCGGGCTTCTGGGCTTCCTTGCTGCCTTCCTCCATGCTGGGAAAAATGCAAGGAGCACAGGTGAACCCCTGGGCCCTAGAACAAAGGCCTTCTTCATTCCAAGACCAACAGACAACAGCAATGAATGGAGGATGTCCTGGCAGAAGAAAGAGGCTGGGTTCGGCAGCCTTCTGGGGAGGAGGCTAGCTGTCATCGGTGTTACTCACGTTGCTTGCTTTAGTTTCTCTCACATATTTGCCTGAACTATCACCCTTTGTTTCAATCTTGTTATGAAGGTCTGGCCTTCTCCACCCTGCTCCTCTGGGAAAATATAACCACCACGGGACATGATTCAGGAACGCTGGAGAGATTTCATTGAAGAAATCAATTCTCTAACCATCCAGCAGGTCCCCTGTGAGCACATCCCTCTCCTGAGTGTGGAAGCAGGAGCAGAGAGCAGAAGACTAGACTATAGAGGAGGAAAAAGGACAGCTTATCCCAGAATGGCAGTGTCAAACTAGAATGCAGAAGAGAGGGCACCTCCCTGCAGTCAAAGATACAGAAAATCAAGGGCAAATGAATCAAGTACAAAGAAAAGAGTGAAATCAGAAATGGACTTGCCATGGGGCCCCTCCACTGTAACTCCTCCTCTGCTATCGTAGGAGCCTACAGCCGCTCTCATGAGCCTTCCTAGCTGACTTCACTAATGGTCAGCATTTCCAGAATTGGTTTTAAGGCATCATTCCCTGGCAGGTAGTGATGAGAATCTTGGGGGAAAAAATGTATCTTTATATATATCTTAGAGAGAACATAATATAAAATAATATGTTACAGAGTGTCTTAGAAATCTATTGATAGGAGAAATACTTGTGTGGGGAAATGAAACTTAATAGTTTATATTGCTGGTGCTCTCTGGTGCACATGCAAAGCTGGGAAGTGGTTAAAATGTTCAAGACAAACCATCCTCTGACCAGGTAACTGGTTGAATGTGAAGTTTCTGCTGCTACTACTGAATTACACACTTATTCAGGGATGAGTCTTCCCCCACCCTAGAGAAGATATAAAATTAGTACTAAAGGAGGCACTGATCTGGTCATCCATGTTGGTTAATGGCAGCCTGTCCCTGCATGCAGAGCCCTGAGAACAGAAGAGGGCCCAGCAGAGGATAGCCCAAGGGAGAATGACCCCACACAGGACAGAGAGAGCAGTCTGCTCGGCTCCTGTCAAAGACACAGATCCTCCTCTCTGGCCATTGCTTCCTTCCAACCACTTGGGTAGGAAGCTGCATTTGCACTAGAGCAGAAATTTTCCCTGTCCTGTTGCTTTGAGCACCAGCAAACTTATAAATCATACTTCTGCTTCTGTGGCTCTTCTGACTTCCATGGTGCTGTGCTGCTTCTGGGAGCAAGTGCAAACCCCCATATGTGGCTTCTAGGTCCTTACCAATAGGACACAGACCTTCGGTGCTGGCATCATTTCTTCTGTCTCCGTCCCCTCCACCACATGCACAGCTGTACCTGTGGTTCCAGTTCTTGAGGATTCTCATGTATCCCTGAACTCACCAATCTTCTTCCTACTTGCATTGTAATAGTGATATTAACTCAGCTTAATGGAGTACTTCTGTGCAGGCCCTATGCTAAAGCTTCTGCATTATTTCCTCCAGTCCCCACTGTGAGGTAGATATTATTTTCAACCCCACTTTACAACTATAAAAATGAATAATTTTCAAAGACACACATGAGCCTAGTTAGGAGCCTGAGCACTCCATCTCCAGAGCCTATGCTCTTAACCAGGGGTTGATATACTTTTTCTTTAAAGGGCCACATAGTAACTCTATTAGGTTTTGTAAGCCATGCACACTCAGTGGCAACCACCCAACTCCACCACTGCACTGTGAAAGCAGCTATAGATATAAATACTGGGGAAAATGTGTGCTGCTCCCACCTGACTTGCCAATCCTTCCTACCCTTCCTGCAACATCGATGCCAAACTTCCATCTCAAGACAGTAGAACAGAGCAGAACACCATGCCATGGGAAGGAACACTTCTTTCCCAGAAATGGGTGGAAGCACATTGTGCAACGAGGGTGGAGAGAAGGGAGCTGTTTCCGTTGTCTTGAGAAGGTATCTCTTCCCTCTGCTTAGATAGCACCTCGTTTGGGCAGGAAATGACCTGCTCTCCTGGATATTGTGCACCCCAAAACACTGGAGAGATGAGACATTGCTAAGATAGTAACAGGAGCTTTTCTCTGGTCATCTCAATGTGCGAGTTTGTCCTTCCTCTGCTAGTTGCCATTGACCCATGTGTTCTCACAGAACAGCATGCCTAAAACTGCCCTCAGTGCTCCTGGTGCTCAGCACCTAATGTGTGGGCTGGGGGGAAAGGACTTTATTCCTCTTCAGGCCAAACACCACACTCATTCACAGCCTTCTTTCCCTCTGAGGTGTATAGCCATTTCAGATTTTAAGTGCTGAGATTAGAAATATAAATTTGGAATTTACATGTGACATAATCACACATGTAAGGACACATTATTATGATTCACTGTTTCCATATGCCCCTCAACTTTCTGTACACACCCCATTAAGGTGTCTACTTTTTTTATTCCTCAGAAGTGTCAAAGTGTGTTGGAATCAAAATTCAGTAAATTCCTCAATAATTTTTGTCATACTCATTTTAGATTTCTTAAGTTCTAAGTGATCATTCTAAAACAGGAGAGAAAAAAGTGTTTATGGTTTCCAGTTGGGCAAAAAATTTGCATAATAACAAGTCATTGGGAAGCAAAAATTGGGGAGGGAGGTGCAGAAGTCAGGTCTCTAGACAGAGTTGTCTTTGGTGATGTCTCCTGTCCTTTCAAGAAACTGCCAATTGGTGAGCTTATCACATAGGACAGAGAACAAATGCTGACTACACAGGGTAAAAACCCAACTCTTCTGGCCCTTTGTTTTTCAAAGGAAGATTACGTCCCCAGTATAGCCCCCATATTCATGCCCAGGCCACCAGGAAGAAGCCAGGAGTTACAGAAGGACAGGCAGAAACATGATGAAAAACACTGCAGGCCACTTCTTGTGCAGGCCTTTGGGCAAATGCCTATAAGAACTCAAGAGTCAGTCCCACCCTGATGGGAAGGGTGGTGCTTGAAGAGGAGAAAACCTGTGTGGGAAGGGGGCACACAGAGGAGTGTCTGAGTAAGCAGAAGGAAGGGACAATTATCACAAATCAGCTCCTTGTCTCCTTTGTTTCAGAACATGACTAACTCATGACTTCAGTGAATTCACATCCAGGCTTATTGTGTTGGGATCATCAAGGCTGGAAGGCAAGAGAATTTCTCCATGACTAAAGGAAGCCAAAGAAGCAATCTTCATGTTTCATACCTTTAAGAGGCTGGGGCTGATCTCACTATTTGTAAAGCCCAGCCCTTCCCAATCTGCAAGCTCACCTTCCAGGAC